>NW_017218013.1:0-12154 GCF_001704415.2 Capra hircus | reverse complement strand
GCACTTAGCGTGTAAGCAGGGATTTCAGCTTGACGGGGACTTGCTGCCTCCTCTTTCCCCGAGGAGGCTCGCTTCCCTGCTGGCTGTGCACTCGCCTATCAGGCGGGCGCAGGGCTCCTCCAGCAGGTCTTGCCTCAGGGGCTGCTTCCCCTGAGTTGGGGCTGTGGGCAGGAACCCAGACACGCAGGATCAGGCCCCAAACACCTGCACATGTCTCTGCTGGGAGGAGAGTGCTAGGGAACCTACGTCTGTCATACACTTTCTGGGCACCCAAGGAATCAGCCTCCTGTGTGCGGGGCTGAAAACCCCAGCCAGGGGCCCTGGGAGCCTGGTGCTCTCCGTGTGGCGCTGAATCTGGGCGGCCAAGCAACCGCTGGAGGAGCCCTGCAGTTGCCCTTCCCTTCCCTCTGACAGAATTCTCACTGCTGGAGCCCTTGGCAGTGTGCAACCCACCAGCCCCTAAGCTCTCCTTAAGGAGGACTGGGACCTAAGTGCAAAGGCAAGGCAGGATTGGAGCTGAGGCAAGAAAGGCGCCAGTGGCGACTCCCAGGCTCCTGCTGCCTGCTCCTTCCTGGAGAGGCAGCCTAAAAGCAAGGCAAGTCTGGCAAGGCTAGCCCCGGCAGAGCAGCCTCGCGCCAGGAACTCTGCCAGATCGGGGCTCTGAGCAGAGCTAGAGCTCTGCCGTACTGGAGGCGCACTTAGCTCCGTGCAAGCAGGGCTTTCAACTTGACGGGGCTGGGCTGCCTCCTCTTCCCCGAGGAGGCTCGCTTCCCTGCTGGCTGTGCACTCGCCTATCAGGCGGGGCGCAGGGCTCCTCCAGCAGGTCTTGCCTCAGGGGCTGCTTCCCCTGAGTTGGGGCTGTGGGCAGGAACCCAGACACGCAGGATCAGGCCCCAACACCTGCACATGTCTCTGCTGGGGAGGAGAGTGCTAGGGAACCTACGTCTGTCATACACTTTCTGGGCACCCAAGGAATCAGCCTCCGTGTGTGCGGGGCTGAAAACCCCAGCCAGGGGCCCTGGGAGCCTGGTGCTCTCGGTGCGGCGCTGATTCTAGGCGGCCTAGAAACCGCTGGAGGAGCCCTGCAGTTGCCCTTCCCTTCCCTCTGACAGAGCTCTCACTGCTGAAGCCCTTGGCAGTGTGCAACCCACCACCCCCTAAGCCCTCCCCAACGACGCCTGGCACCTATGTGCAAAGGCAAGGCAGGATTGGAGCTGAGGCAAGGAAGGCACCAGTGGCGTCTCCCAGGCTCGCTCAGACAGCTCCTTCCTGGGAGGGAGCCTAAAAGCAAGGCAAGTCTGGGCAAGGCGAGCCCCCGCCGAGCAGCCTCGCGCCAGAAACTCTGCCAGATCGGGCTCTGAGCAGAGCTAGAGCTCTGCCGTACTGGAGGCCCACTTAGCTCCGTGCAAGCAGGGCTTTCCTCTTGACTGGCTCGGCTGCCTCCTCTTCTCCGAGGAGGCTCGCTAACTGCTGGCTGTGCTCTCGCCTATCAGGCGGGCGCGCAGGGCTCCTCCAGCAGGTCTTGCCTCAGGGGCTGCTTCCCTGAGTTGAGGCTGTGGCGGGAACCCAGACACGCAGGATAAGGCCCCAACCACCTGCACATGTCTCTGCTGGGGAGGAGAGTGCTAGGGAACCTACGTCTCACACACACTTTCTAGGCACCCACGGAGTCAGCCTCTGGGAGTGTGGGGATGCAAAACCCAGCCAGGGGCCCTTGGAACCTGGTGCTCTCCGTGCGGAGCTTTGTCTGGGCGGCCAAGGAACCGCTGAAGGAGCCCTGCTGTTGCCCTTCGCTTCCCTCTGACAGAGCTTTCACTGCTGGAGCCCTTGGCAGTGTGCAACCCCCAGCCCCTAAGCCCTCCTCAAGGACGCTTGGGACCTAAGTGCAAAGGCAAGGCAGGGGTAGAGCTGAAGCCAGGAAGGCGCCAGTGGCGTTTCCGAGCCTCACACAGCCTGCTCCTTCCTGGGAGGGAGCCTTAAAGCAAGGCAAGTCTGCGCAAGGCTCGCCTATGGCAGAGCATCTTGGTGCCAGGAACTCTGCCAGATCGGGCCTCTGAACAGAGCTAGAGATCTGCCGTACTGGAGTCGCACTTAGCTTCGTGTAAGCAGGGATTTCAGCTTGACGGGACTTGCTGCCTCCTCTTCCCCGAGGAGGCTCGCTTCCCTGCTGGCTGTGCACTCGCCTATCAGGCGGGGGCGCAGGGCTCCTCCAGCAGGTCTTGCCTCAGGGGCTGCTTCCCCTGAGTTGGGGCTGTGGGCAGGAACCCACACGCACAGGCCCCTGCAATGCTCTGCTGGGGAGGAGAGTGCCCTCAAGGACCCAAGGAATCCTCCGGACCTGGGAAATCTGTGGAGGAGCAGTTGCCCTTCCCTTCCCTCTGACAGAATTCTCACTGCTGGAGCCCTTGGCAGTGTGCAACCCACCAGCCCCTAAGCTCTCCTTAAGGAGGACTGGGACCTAAGTGCAAAGGCAAGGCAGGATTGGAGCTGAGGCAAGAAGGCGCCAGTGGCGACTCCCAGGCTCCTGCTGCCTGCTCCTTCCTGGAGAGGCAGCCTAAAAGCAAGGCAAGTCTGGGCAAGGCTAGCCCCCGGCAGAGCAGCCTCGCGCCAGGAACTCTGCCAGATCGGGGCTCTGAGCAGAGCTAGAGCTCTGCCGTACTGGAGGCGCACTTAGCTCCGTGCAAGCAGGGCTTTCAACTTGACGGGGCTGGGCTGCCTCCTCTTCCCCCGAGGAGGCTCGCTTCCCTGCTGGCTGTGCACTCGCCTATCAGGCGGGGGCGCAGGGCTCCTCCAGCAGGTCTTGCCTCAGGGGCTGCTTCCCCTGAGTTGGGGCTGTGGGCAGGAACCCAGACACGCAGGATCAGGCCCCAACACCTGCACATGTCTCTGCTGGGGAGGAGAGTGCTAGGGAACCTACGTCTGTCATACACTTTCTGGGCACCCAAGGAATCAGCCTCCGTGTGTGCGGGGCTGAAAACCCCAGCCAGGGGCCCTGGAGCCTGGTGCTCTCGGTGCGGCGCTGATTCTAGGCGGCCTAGAAACCGCTGGAGGAGCCCTGCAGTTGCCCTTCCCTTCCCTCTGACAGAGCTCTCACTGCTGAAGCCCTTGGCAGTGTGCAACCACCACCCCCTAAGCCCTCCCCAACGACGCCTGGCACCTATGTGCAAAGGCAAGGCAGGATTGGAGCTGAGGCAAGGAAGGCACCAGTGGCGTCTCCAGGCTCGCTCAGACAGCTCCTTCCTGGGGAGGGAGCCTAAAAGCAAGGCAAGTCTGGGCAAGGCGAGCCCCCGGCCGAGCAGCCTCGCGCCAGAAACTCTGCCAGATCGGGGCTCTGAGCAGAGCTAGAGCTCTGCCGTACTGGAGGCCCACTTAGCTCCGTGCAAGCAGGGCTTTCCTCTTGACTGGGCTCGGCTGCCTCCTCTTCTCCCGAGGAGGCTCGCTACACTGCTGGCTGTGCTCTCGCCTATCAGGCGGGCGCGCAGGGCTCCTCCAGCAGGTCTTGCCTCAGGGGCTGCTTCCCCTGAGTTGAGGCTGTGGGCGGGAACCCAGACACGCAGGATAAGGCCCCAACCACCTGCACATGTCTCTGCTGGGGAGGAGAGTGCTAGGGAACCTACGTCTCTCACACACTTTCTAGGCACCCACGGAGTCAGCCTCTGGGTGTGGGGATGCAAAACCCAGCCAGGGGCCCTTGGAACCTGGTGCTCTCCGTGCGGAGCTTTGTCTGGGCGGCCAAGGAACCGCTGAAGGAGCCCTGCTGTTGCCCTTCGCTTCCCTCTGACAGAGCTTTCACTGCTGGAGCCCTTGGCAGTGTGCAACCCACCAGCCCCTAAGCCCTCCTCAAGGACGCTTGGGACCTAAGTGCAAAGGCAAGGCAGGGGTAGAGCTGAAGCCAGGAAGGCGCCAGTGGCGTTTCCGAGCCTCACACAGCCTGCTCCTTCCTGGGGAGGGAGCCTTAAAGCAAGGCAAGTCTGCGCAAGGCTCGCCTATGGCAGAGCATCTTGGTGCCAGGAACTCTGCCAGATCGGGCCTCTGAACAGAGCTAGAGATCTGCCGTACTGGAGTCGCACTTAGCTTCGTGTAAGCAGGGATTTCAGCTTGACGGGGACTTGCTGCCTCCTCTTCCCCCGAGGAGGCTCGCTTCCCTGCTGGCTGTGCACTCGCCTATCAGGCGGGGGCGCAGGGCTCCTCCAGCAGGTCTTGCCTCAGGGGCTGCTTCCCCTGAGTTGGGGCTGTGGGCAGGAACCCAGACACGCAGGATCAGGCCCCAAACACCTGCACATGTCTCTGCTGGGGAGGAGAGTGCTAGGGAACCTACGTCTGTCATACACTTTCTGGGCACCCAAGGAATCAGCCTCCGTGTGTGCGGGGCTGAAAACCCCAGCCAGGGGCCCTGGGAGCCTGGTGCTCTCCGTGTGGCGCTGAATCTGGGCGGCCAAGCAACCGCTGGAGGAGCCCTGCAGTTGCCCTTCCCTTCCCTCTGACAGAATTCTCACTGCTGGAGCCCTTGGCAGTGTGCAACCCACCAGCCCCTAAGCTCTCCTTAAGGAGGACTGGGACCTAAGTGCAAAGGCAAGGCAGGATTGGAGCTGAGGCAAGAAAGGCGCCAGTGGCGACTCCCAGGCTCCTGCTGCCTGCTCCTTCCTGGAGAGGCAGCCTAAAAGCAAGGCAAGTCTGGGCAAGGCTAGCCCCGGCAGAGCAGCCTCGCGCCAGGAACTCTGCCAGATCGGGGCTCTGAGCAGAGCTAGAGCTCTGCCGTACTGGAGGCGCACTTAGCTCCGTGCAAGCAGGGCTTTCAACTTGACGGGGCTGGGCTGCCTCCTCTTCCCCGAGGAGGCTCGCTTCCCTGCTGGCTGTGCACTCGCCTATCAGGCGGGGCGCAGGGCTCCTCCAGCAGGTCTTGCCTCAGGGGCTGCTTCCCCTGAGTTGGGGCTGTGGGCAGGAACCCAGACACGCAGGATCAGGCCCCAACACCTGCACATGTCTCTGCTGGGGAGGAGAGTGCTAGGGAACCTACGTCTGTCATACACTTTCTGGGCACCCAAGGAATCAGCCTCCGTGTGTGCGGGGCTGAAAACCCAGCCAGGGGCCCTGGGAGCCTGGTGCTCTCGGTGCGGCGCTGATTCTAGGCGGCCTAAGAAACCGCTGGAGGAGCCCTGCAGTTGCCCTTCCCTTCCCTCTGACAGAGCTCTCACTGCTGAAGCCCTTGGCAGTGTGCAACCCACCACCCCCTAAGCCCTCCTAAGGAGGCTGGGACCTAAGTGCAAAGGCAAGGCAGGATTGGAGCTGAGGCAAGGAAGGCGCCAGTGGCGTCTCCCAGGCTCGCTCAGCTGCTCCTTCCTGGGGAGGGAGCCTAAAAGCAAGGCAAGTCTGGGCAAGGCGAGCCCCCGGCAGAGCAGCCTCGCGCCAGAAACTCTGCCAGATCGGGGCTCTGAGCAGAGCTAGAGCTCTGCCGTACTGGAGGCGCACTTAGCTCCGTGCAAGCAGGGCTTTCACTTGACGGGGCTGGGCTGCCTCCTCTTCCCCGAGGAGGCTCGCTTCCTGCTGGCTGTGCTCTCGCCTATCAGGCGGGGGCGCAGGGCTCCTCCAGCAGGTCTTGCCTCAGGGGCTGCTTCCCCTGAGTTGGGGCTGTGGGCGGGAACCCAGACACGCAGGATCAGGCCCCAAACACCTGCACATGTCTCTGCTGGGGAGGAGAGTGCTAGGGAACCTACGTCTGTCATACACTTTCTGGCACCCAAGGAATCAGCCTCCTGGAGTGTGGGGCTGAAAACCCAGCCAGGGGCCCTTGGGAACCTGGTGCTCTCGTGCGGAGCTTTGTCTGGCGGCCAAGGAACCGCTGGAGGAGCCCTGCAGTTGCCCTTCCTTCCCTCTGACAGAGCTTTCACTGCTGAAGCCCTTGGCAGTGTGCAACCCACCAGCCCCTAAGCCCTCCTCAAGGACGCTTGGGACCTAAGTGCAAAGGCAAGGCAGGATTGGAGCTGAGCCAAGGAAGGCGCCAGTGGCGTTTCCAGCCTCACACAGCCTGCTCCTTCCTGGGGAGGAGCCTAAAGCAAGGCAAGTCTGGCAAGGCTCGCCCCGGCAGAGCAGCTTGGCGCCAGGAACTCTGCCAGATCGGGCTCTGAGCAGAGCTAGAGCTCTGCCGTACTGGAGGCGCACTTAGCTCGTGCAAGCAGGGCTTTCAGCTTGACGGGACTTGCTGCCTCCTCTTCCCCCGAGGAGGCTCGCTTCCCTGCTGGCTGTGCACTCGCCTATCAGGCGGGGGCGCAGGGCTCCTCCAGCAGGTCTTGCCTCAGGGGCTGCTTCCCCTGAGTTGGGGCTGTGGGCAGGAACCCAGACACGCAGGATCAGGCCCCAAACACCTGCACATGTCTCTGCTGGGGAGGAGAGTGCTAGGGAACCTACGTCTGTCATACACTTTCTGGGCACCCAAGGAATCAGCCTCCGTGTGTGCGGGCTGAAAACCCCAGCCAGGGGCCCTGGGAGCCTGGTGCTCTCCGTGTGGCGCTGAATCTGGGCGGCCAAGCAACCGCTGGAGGAGCCCTGCAGTTGCCCTTCCCTTCCCTCTGACAGAATTCTCACTGCTGGAGCCCTTGGCAGTGTGCAACCCACCAGCCCCTAAGCTCTCCTTAAGGAGGACTGGGACCTAAGTGCAAAGGCAAGGCAGGATTGGAGCTGAGGCAAGAAAGGCGCCAGTGGCGACTCCCAGGCTCCTGCTGCCTGCTCCTTCCTGGAGAGGCAGCCTAAAAGCAAGGCAAGTCTGGGCAAGGCTAGCCCCCGGCAGAGCAGCCTCGCGCCAGGAACTCTGCCAGATCGGGGCTCTGAGCAGAGCTAGAGCTCTGCCGTACTGGAGGCGCACTTAGCTCCGTGCAAGCAGGGCTTTCAACTTGACGGGCTGGGCTGCCTCCTCTTCCCCGAGGAGGCTCGCTTCCCTGCTGGCTGTGCACTCGCCTATCAGGCGGGGCGCAGGGCTCCTCCAGCAGGTCTTGCCTCAGGGGCTGCTTCCCCTGAGTTGGGGCTGTGGGCAGGAACCCAGACACGCAGGATCAGGCCCCAACACCTGCACATGTCTCTGCTGGGGAGGAGAGTGCTAGGGAACCTACGTCTGTCATACACTTTCTGGGCACCCAAGGAATCAGCCTCCGTGTGTGCGGGGCTGAAAACCCCAGCCAGGGCCCTGGGAGCCTGGTGCTCTCGGTGCGGCGCTGATTCTAGGCGGCCTAGAAACCGCTGGAGGAGCCCTGCAGTTGCCCTTCCCTTCCCTCTGACAGAGCTCTCACTGCTGAAGCCCTTGGCAGTGTGCAACCCACCACCCCCTAAGCCCTCCCAACGACGCCTGGCACCTATGTGCAAAGGCAAGGCAGGATTGGAGCTGAGGCAAGGAAGGCACCAGTGGCGTCTCCCAGGCTCGCTCAGACAGCTCCTTCCTGGGAGGGAGCCTAAAAGCAAGGCAAGTCTGGGCAAGGCGAGCCCCCGGCCGAGCAGCCTCGCGCCAGAAACTCTGCCAGATCGGGGCTCTGAGCAGAGCTAGAGCTCTGCCGTACTGGAGGCCCACTTAGCTCCGTGCAAGCAGGGCTTTCCTCTTGACTGGGCTCGGCTGCCTCCTCTTCTCCCGAGGAGGCTCGCTACACTGCTGGCTGTGCTCTCGCCTATCAGGCGGGCGCGCAGGGCTCCTCCAGCAGGTCTTGCCTCAGGGGCTGCTTCCCCTGAGTTGAGGCTGTGGGCGGGAACCCAGACACGCAGGATAAGGCCCCAACCACCTGCACATGTCTCTGCTGGGGAGGAGAGTGCTAGGGAACCTACGTCTCTCACACACTTTCTAGGCACCCACGGAGTCAGCCTCTGGGAGTGTGGGGATGCAAAACCCAGCCAGGGGCCCTTGGAACCTGGTGCTCTCCGTGCGGAGCTTTGTCTGGGCGGCCAAGGAACCGCTGAAGGAGCCCTGCTGTTGCCCTTCGCTTCCCTCTGACAGAGCTTTCACTGCTGGAGCCCTTGGCAGTGTGCAACCCACCAGCCCCTAAGCCCTCCTCAAGGACGCTTGGGACCTAAGTGCAAAGGCAAGGCAGGGGGTAGAGCTGAAGCCAGGAAGGCGCCAGTGGCGTTTCCGAGCCTCACACAGCCTGCTCCTTCCTGGGGAGGAGCCTTAAAGCAAGGCAAGTCTGCGCAAGGCTCGCCTATGGCAGAGCATCTTGGTGCCAGGAACTCTGCCAGATCGGGCCTCTGAACAGAGCTAGAGATCTGCCGTACTGGAGTCGCACTTAGCTTCGTGTAAGCAGGGATTTCAGCTTGACGGGGACTTGCTGCCTCCTCTTCCCCCGAGGAGGCTCGCTTCCCTGCTGGCTGTGCACTCGCCTATCAGGCGGGGGCGCAGGGCTCCTCCAGCAGGTCTTGCCTCAGGGGCTGCTTCCCCTGAGTTGGGGCTGTGGGCAGGAACCCAGACACGCAGGATCAGGCCCCAAACACCTGCACATGTCTCTGCTGGGGAGGAGAGTGCTAGGGAACCTACGTCTGTCATACACTTTCTGGGCACCCAAGGAATCAGCCTCCGTGTGTGCGGGGCTGAAAACCCCAGCCAGGGCCCTGGGAGCCTGGTGCTCTCCGTGTGGCGCTGAATCTGGGCGGCCAAGCAACCGCTGGAGGAGCCCTGCAGTTGCCCTTCCCTTCCCTCTGACAGAATTCTCACTGCTGGAGCCCTTGGCAGTGTGCAACCCACCAGCCCCTAAGCTCTCCTTAAGGAGGACTGGGACCTAAGTGCAAAGGCAAGGCAGGATTGGAGCTGAGGCAAGAAAGGCGCCAGTGGCGACTCCCAGGCTCCTGCTGCCTGCTCCTTCCTGGAGAGGCAGCCTAAAAGCAAGGCAAGTCTGGGCAAGGCTAGCCCCGGCAGAGCAGCCTCGCGCCAGGAACTCTGCCAGATCGGGCTCTGAGCAGAGCTAGAGCTCTGCCGTACTGGAGGCGCACTTAGCTCCGTGCAAGCAGGGCTTTCAACTTGACGGGGCTGGGCTGCCTCCTCTTCCCCGAGGAGGCTCGCTTCCCTGCTGGCTGTGCACTCGCCTATCAGGCGGGCGCAGGGCTCCTCCAGCAGGTCTTGCCTCAGGGGCTGCTTCCCCTGAGTTGGGGCTGTGGGCAGGAACCCAGACACGCAGGATCAGGCCCCAACACCTGCACATGTCTCTGCTGGGGAGGAGAGTGCTAGGGAACCTACGTCTGTCATACACTTTCTGGGCACCCAAGGAATCAGCCTCCGTGTGTGCGGGGCTGAAAACCCCAGCCAGGGGCCCTGGGAGCCTGGTGCTCTCGGTGCGGCGCTGATTCTAGGCGGCCTAGAAACCGCTGGAGGAGCCCTGCAGTTGCCCTTCCCTTCCCTCTGACAGAGCTCTCACTGCTGAAGCCCTTGGCAGTGTGCAACCCACCACCCCCTAAGCCCTCCCCAACGACGCCTGGCACCTATGTGCAAAGGCAAGGCAGGATTGGAGCTGAGGCAAGGAAGGCACCAGTGGCGTCTCCCAGGCTCGCTCAGACAGCTCCTTCCTGGGGAGGGAGCCTAAAAGCAAGGCAAGTCTGGGCAAGGCGAGCCCCGGCCGAGCAGCCTCGCGCCAGAAACTCTGCCAGATCGGGGCTCTGAGCAGAGCTAGAGCTCTGCCGTACTGGAGGCCACTTAGCTCCGTGCAAGCAGGGCTTTCCTCTTGACTGGGCTCGGCTGCCTCCTCTTCTCCCGAGGAGGCTCGCTACACTGCTGGCTGTGCTCTCGCCTATCAGGCGGGCGCGCAGGGCTCCTCCAGCAGGTCTTGCCTCAGGGGCTGCTTCCCCTGAGTTGAGGCTGTGGCGGGGGAACCCAGACACGCAGGATAAGGCCCCAACCACCTGCACATGTCTCTGCTGGGGAGGAGAGTGCTAGGGAACCTACGTCTCTCACACACTTTCTAGGCACCCACGGAGTCAGCCTCTGGGAGTGTGGGGGATGCAAAACCCAGCCAGGGGCCCTTGGAACCTGGTGCTCTCCGTGCGGAGCTTTGTCTGGGCGGCCAAGGAACCGCTGAAGGAGCCCTGCTGTTGCCCTTCGCTTCCCTCTGACAGAGCTTTCACTGCTGGAGCCCTTGGCAGTGTGCAACCCACCAGCCCCTAAGCCCTCCTCAAGGACGCTTGGGACCTAAGTGCAAAGGCAAGGCAGGGGTAGAGCTGAAGCCAGGAAGGCGCCAGTGGCGTTTCCGAGCCTCACACAGCCTGCTCCTTCCTGGGGAGGGAGCCTTAAAGCAAGGCAAGTCTGCGCAAGGCTCGCCTATGGCAGAGCATCTTGGTGCCAGGAACTCTGCCAGATCGGGCCTCTGAACAGAGCTAGAGATCTGCCGTACTGGAGTCGCACTTAGCTTCGTGTAAGCAGGGATTTCAGCTTGACGGGACTTGCTGCCTCCTCTTCCCCCGAGGAGGCTCGCTTCCCTGCTGGCTGTGCACTCGCCTATCAGGCGGGGGCGCAGGGCTCCTCCAGCAGGTCTTGCCTCAGGGGCTGCTTCCCCTGAGTTGGGGCTGTGGGCAGGAACCCAGACACGCAGGATCAGGCCCCAAACACCTGCACATGTCTCTGCTGGGGAGGAGAGTGCTAGGGAACCTACGTCTGTCATACACTTTCTGGGCACCCAAGGAATCAGCCTCCGTGTGTGCGGGCTGAAAACCCCAGCCAGGGCCCTGGGAGCCTGGTGCTCTCCGTGTGGCGCTGAATCTGGGCGGCCAAGCAACCGCTGGAGGAGCCCTGCAGTTGCCCTTCCCTTCCCTCTGACAGAATTCTCACTGCTGGAGCCCTTGGCAGTGTGCAACCCACCAGCCCCTAAGCTCTCCTTAAGGAGGACTGGGACCTAAGTGCAAAGGCAAGGCAGGATTGGAGCTGAGGCAAGAAAGGCGCCAGTGGCGACTCCCAGGCTCCTGCTGCCTGCTCCTTCCTGGAGAGGCAGCCTAAAAGCAAGGCAAGTCTGGGCAAGGCTAGCCCCGGCAGAGCAGCCTCGCGCCAGGAACTCTGCCAGATCGGGGCTCTGAGCAGAGCTAGAGCTCTGCCGTACTGGAGGCGCACTTAGCTCCGTGCAAGCAGGGCTTTCAACTTGACGGGCTGGGCTGCCTCCTCTTCCCCGAGGAGGCTCGCTTCCCTGCTGGCTGTGCACTCGCCTATCAGGCGGGGGCGCAGGGCTCCTCCAGCAGGTCTTGCCTCAGGGGCTGCTTCCCCTGAGTTGGGCTGTGGGCAGGAACCCAGACACGCAGGATCAGGCCCCAACACCTGCACATGTCTCTGCTGGGGAGGAGAGTGCTAGGGAACCTACGTCTGTCATACACTTTCTGGGCACCCAAGGAATCAGCCTCCGTGTGTGCGGGGCTGAAAACCCCAGCCAGGGGCCCTGGGAGCCTGGTGCTCTCGGTGCGGCGCTGATTCTAGGCGGCCTAGAAACCGCTGGAGGAGCCCTGCAGTTGCCCTTCCCTTCCCTCTGACAGAGCTCTCACTGCTGAAGCCCTTGGCAGTGTGCAACCCACCACCCCCTAAGCCCTCCCCAACCACGCCTGGCACCTATGTGCAAAGGCAAGGCAGGATTGGAGCTGAGGCAAGGAAGGCACCAGTGGCGTCTCCCAGGCTCGCTCAGACAGCTCCTTCCTGGGAGGGAGCCTAAAAGCAAGGCAAGTCTGGGCAAGGCGAGCCCCCGGCCGAGCAGCCTCGCGCCAGAAACTCTGCCAGATCGGGGCTCTGAGCAGAGCTAGAGCTCTGCCGTACTGGAGGCCCACTTAGCTCCGTGCAAGCAGGGCTTTCCTCTTGACTGGGCTCGGCTGCCTCCTCTTCTCCCGAGGAGGCTCGCTACACTGCTGGCTGTGCTCTCGCCTATCAGGCGGCGCGCAGGGCTCCTCCAGCAGGTCTTGCCTCAGGGGCTGCTTCCCCTGAGTTGAGGCTGTGGGCGGGAACCCAGACACGCAGGATAAGGCCCCAACCACCTGCACATGTCTCTGCTGGGGAGGAGAGTGCTAGGGAACCTACGTCTCTCACACACTTTCTAGGCACCCACGGAGTCAGCCTCTGGAGTGTGGGATGCAAAACCCAGCCAGGGGCCTTGGAACCTGGTGCTCTCCGCTGCGGAGCTTTGTTCTGGTGGAAGCGCCTGGAAGCCCTGCTGTTGCTTTCGAAGGG
>NW_017218012.1:0-12154 GCF_001704415.2 Capra hircus | reverse complement strand
CGACCTGAGGTGCTCTCAGTGCTGACATTGATCTTTGGGGTACTCTGGAGTCTCCCAAGGGAGTCAGTCCATCGTCTCTGAGTGGGGGGAATCACTGCGCTTTCACACCGAGCTTCAGCAGGCAGTGTCGTGCTTCCTCGGCAGGATCAAGGACTAGGGCTTTCCCTCGAGCTTCCGTTTCCCAGAAGGCTTTCCAGGCCACAGGGCTGTCCTACGTCCACGTGGTGGAGTCATCCGCACTAACTCCACACAAAGTCTTAGGCCCCGGCATCGACGGGAGAGGAATCCCGATAGGCCCCCGAGCAACTCACATGGGGACTGGCCTTTCCTAAGGCCACCAGAGCGGGTCCCTGAAGTCCCGTCGTAAGTCGAGAGGCACCTGCCCCGAAACTCGGTAAAATACAGGAGGTTCTCCCCTGCAGGCGAGATGAGGCCAGTTTCCACTGAGGTGTCTCGAGGCTAATCACACGTGACCTCTGGACCTTCCAAAGAGTCTTTCACAGTCAAGCTGCAACTCAAGAAGTTCCCCGACACACCCGTCTCCACTCAAGAGGTAGCACGATCGTCCTGGCCACATCCTGAGGAGCTCCGTTTCCGGCTCGTACCTCGAGATGAGGGATCCTTTCCCTGCTTGGTCGGAAAAGAATTCCCCGGCATTCCCATCGCATCTCAAGGGAGGCGCTCTCCAAAGGAAAGGGGAGAGGAACTGCAGGGTCGTGCCACCATTCCAAGACTCCCCCAGATGTGTCAGTCCGTTCCACAGGAACCTGTTTTCCCTGCACTGCCTCGGCTTTCACGCCGAGGATCGACTCACACCACCGTGACACGTGGGACAGCCCTGTGGGAAAGCATCGTGGGAAAGACTCGAGGAAAGCCACAGATTCCTTGGTCCACGCAAGGGGAACCGTGACACTGCTGCTACAGCATGGGAGGAAATGGCACGCTCATGCCCCCACTCGAGACTAGGCCTGACTCCCTTGTGGAGACTCCAGAAGTACCCAAAATCCATGTCAGCACTGGAGAGGAATCCTCAGCTTCCGGCCCCGAATCCACACAAGGAGAGCACCTGCTGAAACTCGGAAATATCCAGGAGCCTCTCCATTCCAGGCGACATGAGGCCATTTCTGCTGAGGCATCTCGAGACTAACCACACCTAACCTCTGGAACTTCCAAAGGGTCCTTTACACCCTTGCTGCAACTCAAGAAGATCCCCCGACATACCCGTCTCCACTCGAGACGAAGCACGAGAGTCCCGCCTACATCCAGAGGAGCCCCCGTTTCCGCCTCCTAGCTCGAGAGGAGGGATCCTTTCCCTGCGTGCTCCGGAAATAATTCCCGGCGTTCCGTCGCATCTCAAGAGCAGGCGCTCTCCACAGGAAAGGCGAGAGGAACTCCAGGGTCGTGCCACCGTTCCCAGAGTCCCGCAGATGTCTCAGTCCATTCCAGGGAAACCTGTTTTCCCTGAACTGCCTCGACTTTCAAGAGGAGGATCGACTCACACCACGGGGGCACGTGGGACAGCCCTGTGGGAAAGCGTCGTGGGAAAGCCTCGTGGGAAAGCCTCGTGGACAGCCCTTTGGGAAACCCTCGTGGGAAAGCTTTGATGGAAAGCCTCGAGGGAAAGGCACAGATCCCTTGATACACGAGAAGGGAAGGGTGACACTGCAGCTACAGCTCGGGAGGAAAGCGCACGTGCATGCCCCCACTCGAGACGAGAACTGACTCCCCAGGGGAGACTCCAGAAGTACCCCAAGATCCATGTCAGCACTGGAGAGGAATCCTCAGGTTCCGGCACCGACTCCACACAAGATCTTAGGCCCCGGCATCGAAGGGAGAAGAATCCGAGAAGCCCCCGAGCAACTCGCATGGGGACTGGCCTTTCCTGAGGCTACCAGAGTGGGTCCCTGAGGTCCCAGTCGAAGTCGAGAGCACCTGCCCCAACTCGAGAAAATCTAGGAGGTTCTCCATCCACGCGAAATGAGGCCCATTTTCGCTGAGGCGTCTCGAGGCTAATCACACCTAACCACTGGAACTTACAAAGGGTTCTTCACACCCTTGCTGCAACTCAAGAAGTTCCCCGACATACCCGTCTCCACTCGAGAGGAAGCACGAGAGTCCCGCCCTCATCCAGAGGAGCCCCGTTTCCGCCTCCTAGCTCGAGAGGATGATCCTTTCCCTGCGTGGTGAGGAAAGAATTCCCGCATTAACGTCGCATCTCAAGAGGAGGCGCTCTCCACAGGAAAGGCGAGAGGATCTCCAGGGTCGTGCCACATTCCCAGAGTACCCCAGATGTCTCAGTCCATTCCAGGGAAACCTGTTTTCCCTGCACTGGCCTCGACTTTCAAGCCGAGGCTCGACTCACACCACGGTGGCACGTAGGACAGCCCTGTGGGAAAGCCTCGGGGGAAAGCCTCGTGGGAAAGCCTCGTGGGAAAGCCTCGAGGGAAAGCCCCTGATCCTTTGATCCATGCGAAGGGAAGCACGACACTGCTGCTACAGCTCGGGAGGAAAGCGCACGTGAATGCCCCCACTCGAGACGAGGACTGACTCCCCTGGGGAGACTCCAGAAGTACCCAAGATCCATGTCAGCATTGGAGAGGAATCCTCAGGTTGTGGCACTGACTCCACACAAGGTCTTAGGCCCCAGCATCGACGTAAGAGGAATCCCGAGAGGCCCCCGTGCAACTCGCATGGGGACTGGCCTTTCCTGAGGCCACCAGTGCGGGTCCCAGGGGTCCCCGTCGTAAGTCGAGAGCACCTGCCGCAACTCGAGAAAATCCAGGAGGTTCTCCCCTCCAGGCGAGATGAGGCCCATTTCCGCTGAGGCGTCTCCAGGCTAGTCACACCTAACCTCTGGAACTTGCAAAGGGTCCTTCACACCCTTGCTGAAACTCAGGAAGTTCCCCTGACATACACGTCTCCACTCGAGAGGAAGCACGAGAGTTCCGCCCACATCCAGAGGAGCCCCGTTTCCGCCTCCTAGCTCGAGAGGAGGGATCCTTTCCCTGCGTGGTCGGGAAAGAATTCCCGGCGTTACCGTCGCATCTCAAAAGGAGGCGCTCTCCACAGGAAAGGCAAGAGGAACTCCAGGGTCGCGCCACCTTTCTCAGAGTCACCCAGATGTCTCAGTCCATTCCAGGGAAACCTGTTTTCCCTGCACTGCCTCGAATTTCAAGCCGAGGATCGACTCACACCACGGTGGCTCGTGGGACAGCCCTGTGGGAAACCCTCGTGGGAAAGCCTCGTGGAAAAGCCTCGAGGGAAAGCCACAGATCTCTTGATCCACGCGAAGGGAATGGTGACACTGCTGCTACAACTCGGGAGGACAGCGAACGTGCATGCCCCCACTCAAGATGAGGACTGACCCCCCTGGGGAGACTCCAGAAGTACCCAAAGATCCATGTCAGCACTGGAGAGGAATCCTCAGGTTCCGACACCCACTCCAGACAAGATCTTAGGCCCCGGCATCGACGGGAGAGGAATCCCGAGAGGCCGGCGAGCCACTTGCATGGCGACTGGCCTTTCCTGAGGCCACCAGAGCGGGTCCCTGAGGTCCCGGTCTAAGTCCAAGTACCTGCCGCAACTCGAGAAAATTCAGGAGTTTCTCCCCTTCAGGCGATTAGAGGCCCATTTCCGCTGAGGCGTCTCGAGGCTAATCACCCCTAACCTCTGGAACTTCCAAAGGGTCCTTCACACCCTTGCTGCAACTCAAGAATTTCCTCGACATACCCGTTTCCAATCGAGAAGAAGCACGAGAGTCCCACTTACATACAGAGGAGCCCCGTTTCCGCTTCATAGTTCCAGAGGAGGGATTCATTCCCTGCGTGGTCGGGAAAGAATTCCCGGCGTTCCCGTCGCATCTCAGGAGGAGGCACTCTCCACAGGAAAGGCAAGAAGAACTCCAGGGTCGTGCCACCATTCCCAGAGTCCTCCAGAAGCTCAGTCCATAACAGGGAAACCAGTTTTCCCTGCACTGCCTCGACTTTCAAGTCGAGAATCGACTCATACCACGGTGGCACGTGGGACAGCAATGTGGAAACGCCTCGTGGGAAAGCCTCGTGGGAAAGCCTCCAGGGAAAGCCACAGATCCCTGCATCCACGCGAAGGGAATCGTGACACTGCTGCTACAGCTCGGGAGGAAAACCCACGTGCATGTCCCCACTCGCGACGAGGAATGACTCCCCTGGGAGACTCCAGAAGTACCCAAGATCCATGTCAGCACTTGAGAGGAATCCTCTGGTTCCGGCACAGACTCCACACAAGGTCTCAGGCCCCGGCATCGACGGGAGAAGAATCCCGAGAGGCCCCCGAGCAACTCGCAAGGGGACTGGCCTTTCCTGAGGCCACCAGATCGGGTCCCTGAGGTCCCAGTCGTAAGTCGAGAGCACCTGCCGCAACTCGAGAAAATCCAGGAGGTTCTCCCCTCCAGACGAGATGAGGCCCATTTCCGCTGAGGCGTCTCGAGGCTAATCACACCTAACCTCTGGAACTTCCAAAGGGTCCTTCACACCCTTGCTGCAACTCAAGAAGTTCGCCGACATACCCGTCTCAACTCGAGAGGAAGGACGAGAGTCCCGCCCACATCCAGAGAAGCCCCGTTTCTGCCTCCTAGCTCGAGAGGAGGGATCCTTTCCCTGGGTGCTCGGGAAAGAATTCCCGACGTTCAGAACGCATCTCAAGGGGAGGCGCTCTCCACAGGAAAGGCGAGAGGAACTCCAGGGTCGTGCCACCGTTCCCTGAGTACTCCAGATGTCTCAACCTTTCCAGGGAATCCTGTATTCCCTGCACTGCCTTGACTTTCAAGCCGAGGATCGACTCACACCACAGTGGCACATGGGACAGACCTGTGGAAAAGCCTCGTGGAAAAACCTCTTGGGAAAGCTTCCTGAGGAAGCCTCGAGGGAAAGCCACTGATCCCTTAATCCACGCGACGGGAGCATGACACCGCTGCTACACCTCCGGAGGAATGCGCAGGTGCATGCCCCACTCGAGACGACTACTGGCTCCCCTGGGGAGACTCCAGAAGTACCCCAAGATCCATGTCAGCACTGGAGAGGAATCCTCAGGTTCCGGCACCGACTCCACACAAGGTCTTAGGCCCCGGCATCGACGGGGAAGGAATCCCGAGAGGGCCCCTAGCAACTCGCATGGGTACTGGCCTTTCCTGAGGCCACCAGAGCGGGTCCCTGAGGTCCCCGTCGTAAGTCGAGAGCACCTGCCTCAACTCGAGAAAATCCAGGAGGTTCTCCCCTCCAGGCGAGATGAGGCCCATTTCCCCTGAGGCGTCTCCAGGCTAATCACACCTAACCTCTGGAACTTCCAAAGGGTCCTTCACACCCTTTCTGTAACTCAAGAAGTTCCCCGACATACCCGTCTCCACAAGAGAGGAAGCACGAGAGTCCCGCCCACATCCAGAGGAGCCCCGTTTCGGCCTCCTAGCTCGAGAGGAGGGATCCTTTCCCTGCGTGGTCGGGAAAGAATTCTCGGCGTTCCCATCACATCTCAAGAGGGGTCGCTCTCCCCAGGAAAGGCGAGAGGAACTCCAGGGTTGTGCCACCATTTCCAGAGTCCCCCAGAGGTCTCAGTCCATTTCAGGGAAATCTGTTTTCCCTGCACTGCCTCGACTTTCAAGCGAGGATCGACTCACACCACGGTGGCACGTGGGACAGCCCTGTGGGAAAGCCACGTGGGAAAGCCTCCTGCGAAAACCTCGAGTTAAAGCCGCAGATTTCTTCATCCACGCGAAGGGAAGCATGACACTGCTGCTACAGCTCGGGAGGAAAGTGCACGTGAATGACCTAAGACGAGACGAGGACTGAATCCCCGGTGGAGACTCCAGAAGTACCCCAAGATCCATGTCAGCACTGGAGAGGAATCCTCCTGTTCCGGCACCAACTCCACACAAGGTCTTAGGCCTCGGCATCGACGGGAGAGGAATCCGGAGAGGCCCCCGAGCAATTCGCATGGGGACTGGCCTTTCCTGAGGCCACCATAGCGGATCCCTGAGGTCCCCGTCGTAAGTCGAGAGCACCGGCCGCAACTCGAGAAAATCCAGGAGGTTCTCCCATCCAGGCAAGATGAGGCCCATTTCCGCTGAGGCGTCTAGAGGCTAATTACGCCTAACGTCGAGAACTTCCAAAGGATCCTTCACACCCTTACTTCACCTCAACAAGTTCCCCGACATACCCGTCTCCACTCGAGAGGAAGCACGAGAGTCTCGACCACATCCAGGGGAGCCCCGTTTCCCCCTCCTAGATCGAGAGGAGTGAACCTTCCCCTGCGTGGTTGGGAAAGAATTCCAGGCTTCCGTTGCATCTCAAGAAGAGGCGCTCTCCACAGGAAAGGCGAGAGGAACTCCAGGGTCGTGCCACCATTCCCAGAGTCCCCCTGATGTCTCAGTCCATTCCAGGGACACCTGTTTTTCCTGCACTGCCTCGACTTTCAAGCCGAGGATCGACTCACACCACGGTGGCACGTGGGACAGCCCTGTTGGAAAGCTTCGTGGGAAAGCCTCGTGGGAAAGCCTCGAGGGAAGGCCACTGATCCCTTGATGCACGCGAAGGGAAGCGGGACACTGCTGATGCAGCTTAGGAGGAAATCGCACGTGCATGCCCCCACTCGAGACAAGGACTGACTCCCATGGGGAGACTCCAGAAGTACCCCAAGATCCATGTCAGCACTGGAGAGGAATCCTTAGGTTGCGGCACCGTCTCCGCACAAGGTCTTAGGTACTGGCATCGACGGGAGAGGAATCCCGAGAGGCCCCCGAGCAACTCGCATGGGGACTGGCCTTTCCTGTGGCCACCAGAGCGGGTCCCTGATATCCCCGTCGTAAGTCGAGAGCACCTGCTGCAACTCGAGAAAATCCAGGAGGTTCTCCTCTCCTGGCGAGATGAGGCCCATTTCACCTGAGGGGTCTCGAGGCTAATCACACCTAACCTCTGGAACTTACAAGGGGTCCTTCACACCCTTCCTGTAACTCAAAAGTTCCCGGACATACCCTTCTCCACTCAAGAGGAAGCACAAGCGTCCCGCCCACATCCAGAGGAGCCCCGTTACCGCCTCCTAGCTCGAGAGGAGGGATCCTTTCCCTGCAGGGTCGGGAAAGAATTCCTGGCGTTCCCGTGGCATCTCAAGAGGAGGCGCCCTCCACATGAAAGGCGAAAGGGAATCAGGGTCATGCCACCATTGCCAGTGTCCCCCAGATGTCTCAGTCCATTCCAGGGAAACCTGTTTTCCCTGCACTGCCTAGACGTTCAAGCCGAGGATCGACTCACACCACGGTGGAACGTGGGACAGCCCTGTGGGAAAGCCTCGTGGGAAAGCCTCGTGGGAAAGCCTCGAGGGAAAGCCTCGAGGGAAAGCCACAGGTCCCTTGATCCACGCGAAGCGAAGCATGACAGAGCTGCTACAGCTCGTGAGGAAAGCGCACATGCATGCCCCCTCTCGAGACGAGGACTGACTCCCCTGGGGAGACTCCAGAAGTACCCCAAGATCCATGTCAGCACTGGAGAGGAATCCTCAGGTTCAGGCACCGACTCCACACAAGGTCTTAGGCCCAGGCTTCGACTGGAGAGAAATCCCGAGAGGCCCCCGAGCAACTCGCATGGGGACTAGCCTTTCCTGAGGCCACCAGAGCGGGTCCCTGTGGTCCCCATCGTAAGTCGAGAGCACCTGCCGCAACTCGAGAAAATCCAGGAGGTTCTCCCCTCCAGGCGAGATGAGGCCCATTTCTGCTGAGGCGTCTGGAGGCTAATCACACCTAACCTCTGGAACTTCCAAAGGCTCCTTCACACACTTGCTAAAACTAAAGAAGTTCGCAGACATAACCGTCTCCACTCGAAAGGAAGCACGAGAGTCCCGCCCACATCTAGAGGAACCCCGTTTCCGCCACCTAGCTCGAGAGGAGGGATCCTTTCCCTGCATGGTTGGGAAAGAATTCCCGGCGATCCCGTCACATCTCAAGAGGAGGCGGTCTCCACAGGAAAGGCGAGAGGAACTCCAGGGTCGTGCCACCATTCCCAGAGTCCCCCAGATGTCTCGGTCCATTCCAGGGAAACCTGTTTCCCTACACTGCCTCGACTTTAAGGACGAGGATCCACTCACACCACGGTGGCACGTGGGACAGCTCTTTGGGAAAGCCTCGAGGGAAAGCCACAGATCCCGTGATCCACGCGAAGGGAATCCATGACAGTGCTGCTGCAGCTCGGGAGGAAAGCGCACGTGCATGCCCCCACTCGAGACAAGGACTGACTCCCCTGGGGAGACTCCAGAAGTACTCCAAGATCCATGTCAGCACTGGAGAGGAATCCTCACTTTACAGCACCAACTCCACAAAGGTCTTAGGCCCCGGCATCGTCGGGAGAGGAATCCCGTGAGTCTCCCTGAGCAACTCCCATGGGGACTGGCCTTTCCTGAGGCCACCAGAGCGGGTCCCTGAGGTCCCCGTCGTAGGTCGAGAGCACCTGCAGCAACTTGAGAAAATCTAGGAGGTTCTCCCCTCCAGGCGAGATGAGGACCATTTCCGCTGAGGTGTCTCAATGTTAATCACACCTAACCCCTGGAACTTCCAAAGGGTCCTTCACACCCTTGCTGCAACTCATGAAGATCCCCAACATACCCGTCTCCACTCGAGAGGAAGCACGAGAGTCCCGCCCACATTCAGAGGAGCCCCGTTTCCGCCTCCTAGCTCGAGAGGAGGGATCCTTTCCCTCAGTGATCGGGAAAGAGTTCCCAGTGTTCCCAGCACATCTCAAGAGGAGGCGATCTCCACAGGAAAGGCGAGAGGAACTCCAGGGTCGTTCCACCATTCCCAGAGTCCCCCAGATGTCTCAGTCCATTCCAGGGAAACCTGTTTTCCCTGACTGCCTCGACTTTCAAGCCGAGGATCGTCACACACGACGGTGGAACGTGGGACAGCCCTGTGGGAAAGCCTCGTGGGAAAGTCTCATGTGAAAGCCTCGAGGGAAAGCCACAGATCCCTTAATCCACGCGAAGGGGAGCGTGATACTGCTGCTACAGCTAGGGAGGAAAGCGCACGTGCATGCCCCCACTCGAGACGAGGACTGACTCCCCTGGGGAGACTCCAGAAGTACCCCAAGATCCATGTCAGCACTGGAGAGGAATCCTCAGGTTCCGGCACCGACTGCAAACAAGGTCTTAGGCCCGGGCATCGACGGGAGAGGAATCCCGAGATGCCGCCGAGCAACTCGCATGGGGACTGGCCTTTCCTGAGGCCACCAGAGAGGGTCCCTGAGGTCCCCATCGTAAGTCGAGAGCACCTGCCGCAACTCGAGAATATCCAGGAGGTTCTCCCTTCCAGGCGAGATGAGGCAAATTTCCGCTGAGGCGTCTCGAGGATAATCACACCTAACCTATGGAACTTCCAAAGGGTCCTTCACACCCTTGCTGCAATTCAAGAAGTTCCCCGACATACCCTGCTCCACTCGAGAGGAAGCACGAGAGTCCCGCCACATCCAGAGGAGCCTCGTTTCCGCCTCATGGCTCGAGAGGAGGGATCCTTTCCCTGCGTGGTCGGGAAAGAATTCCCGGCATTCCCTCGCATCTCAAGAGGAGGCGCTCTCCACAGGAAAGGCGAGAGGAACCCCAGGGTCGTGCCACCATTCCAGAGTCCCCCAGATATCTCAGTCCATTCCAGGGAAACCTGTTTTCCCTGCACTGCCTCGACGTTCAAGACGAGGATCGACTCACACCACGGTGGCACGTGGGACGGCCCTGTGGAAAAGCCTCGAGGGAAAGCCTCGTGGGAGAGCCTCGAGGTAAAGCCCTGATCCCTTGATCCACGCGAAGGGAAGCGTGACACTGCTGCTATAGCTCGGAGGAAAGCGCACGTGCATGCCCCCACTCGAGACGAGGACTGACTCACCTGGGGAGACTTCAGAAGTACCCAAGTTCCATGTCTGCACTGGAGAGGAATCCTCAGTTTCCGGCAACGACTCCACACAAGGTCTTAGGCCCCGGCATCGACGGAGAGGAATCCCCAGAGGCACCCGAGCAACTCGCATGGGGACTGGCCTTTCCTGAGGCCACCAGAGCGGGTCCCTGAGGTCCCTGTCGTAAGCCGAGAGCACCTGCCGCAACTCGAGAAAATCCAGGAGGTTCTCCCTCCAGGCGAGATGAGGCCCATTTCCGCTGAGGCGTCTCGAGGCTATTCACACCTAAACTCTGGAATTTCCAAAGGGTCCTTCACACCCTTGCTGCAACTCAAGAAGTTCCCCGACATACCCGTCTCCACTCGAGAGGAAGCACGAGAGTTCCACCCACATCCAGAGGAGCCCCGTTTCCCCCTCCGAGCTCAAGAGGAGGGATTCTTTCCCTGCGTGGTTGGGAAAGAATTCCCGGCGTTCCCGTCGCATCTCAAGAGGAGGCGCTCTCCACAGGAAAGGCGAGAGGAACTCTAGGGTCGTGCCACATTCCCAGAGTCTCCCGGATGTCTCCGTCCATTCCAGGGAAACCTGTTTTCCCTGCACTGCCTCGACTTTCAAGGCGAGGATCGACTCACACCACGGTGGCACCTGGGACAGCCCTGTGGTAAAGCCTCGAGGAAAGCCACAGATCCCTTGATCCACGCGAAGGGAAGCGCGACACTGCTGCTACAGCTCGGAAGGAAAGCGCACGTGCATGCCCCACTCGAGACGTGGCCTAAACTCCCTTGGGGGGACTCCAGAAATACCCCCAAGATCCATGTCAGCACTGGAGAGGAATCCTCAGGTTCCCTCACTGATTCCACACAAGGTCTTAGGCCCCAGTATCGACGGGAAGAGGTATCCCGAGTGGCCCCCGAACAACTCGCATGGGAGTGGCCTTTCCTGAGGCCACCAGAGCGGATCCCTGAGGTCCCCGTAGTAAGACGAGAGCTCCTGCCGCAACTCGAAAAAATCCAGGAGGTTCTCCCCTGCAGGCGAGATGAGGCCCATTTCCGCTGAGGCGTCTAGAGGCTAATCAACCTGGACTGTGGAACTTCCAAAGGGTCCTTCACACCCTTGCTGCAACTCAAGAAGTAGCCCGACGTACCCGTCTTCACTCCGAGAGGGGAGCACGAGATTCCCGCCCACATCCAGAGGAGCCCCGTTTCCGTCTCCTTGCTCGAGAGGAGGGATCCTTTCCCTGCAGTGGTCCGGGAAAGAATTCCCGGCGTTCCCGTCGCATCTCAAGAGGAGGCGCTCTCCACAGGAAAGGCGAGAGGAACTCCAGGGTCGTGCCACCGTTCCCTGAGTACCCCAGATGTCTCAGTCCATTCCAGGGAAACCTGTTTTCCCTGCACTGCTTCGACTTTCAAGGCGAGGATCAACTCACACCACGGTGGGCCACTGTGGGACAGCCCTGTGGGGAAGCCTCGTGGGAAAGCCTTGTGGGAAAAGCCTCGAGGGAAAGCTACAGATCCCTTGATCCACCGCGAAGGGAAAGCTTGACACTGCTACTACAGCTCGGGAGCAAAGCGCACGTGCATCGACCCACTCGAGACGAGGACTGACTCCACTGGGGAGACTCCAGAAGTACCCAAGATCCATGTCAGCACTGGAGAAGAATCCTCAGGTTCTGGCACGACTTAACACAATGTCCTAGGCCCCGGCATCGACGGAGAGGAATCCCGAGAGGCCCCGAGCAACTCGCATGGGGACTGGCCTTTCCTGAGGCCACCAGAGCGGGCCCCTGAGGTCCCCATCGTAAGATGAGAGCACCTGCCGCAACTCGAGAAAATCCAGGAGGTTCTCCCCTCCAGGCGAGATGAGGCCCATTTCTGCTGAGGCAAATAGGGGTAATCACACTAAACTCTGAAACTTCCAAAGGGTCCTTCACACCCTTGCTGCAACTCAATAAGTTCCCCGACATACCCGTCTCCACTCAAGAGGAACACGAGAGTCCCGCGCACTTCCAGAGTGGCCCCGTTTCCGCCTACTAGCTCGAGAGGAGGATCCTTTTGTGTGTGGTCGGGAAAGAATTCCTAGCGTTCCCGTCGCATCTCAAGAGGAGGCGCTCTCCAGAGGAAGGCGAGAGGAACTCCAGGATCAGGCCCCATTCCCAGAGTCCCCCAGAATTCTCAGTTTATTCCAGGGGAAACCTGTTTTCCCTGCACTGCTTCGACTTTCAAGCGAGATCAACTCACACCACGGTGGCACGTGGGACAGCCCTT
>NW_017218011.1:0-12157 GCF_001704415.2 Capra hircus | reverse complement strand
CACGTGCCCTTTCCCCCCCAAGCTGTAGCAGCAGTGTCACGCTTTCCTTTGCGTGGATCAAGGGATGTGTGGCTTTCCCTCGAGGCTTTCCCACGAGGCTCTCCCACGAGACTATCCCACAAGGCTGTCCCACGTGCCACCGTGGTGTGAGTCGATCCTCGGCTTGAAAGTCGAGGCAGTGCAGGGAAAACTGGTTTCCCTAGAATGGACTGAGACATCTGGGGGACTCTGGAATGGTGGCACGACCCAGGAGTTCCTCTCGCCTTTCCTGTGGAGAGTGCCTCTCTTGAGTTGCCGACGGACGCCGGGAATTCTTCCCGACCACGATGGGAAAGGATCCCTCCTCTCGAGCTTGGAGGCGGAAATGGGGCTCCTTTGGATGTGGGGGGAACTCTCGTGCTTCCTCTCAATTGGAGCCGGGTATGTCGGGGAACTTCTTGAGTTGCAGCAACGGTGTGAATGACCTTCGGAAGTTCCAGAGGTTTAGGTGTGATTAGCCTCGAGACGGCTCAGCGGAAATGGGCTCCTCTCGCCTGGAGGGGAGAACCTCCTGGATTTGTCTCGCAGTTGCGGCAGGTGCTCTCGACTTACGACGGGGACCTCAGGGACCCGCTCTGGTGGCCTCCAGGAAAGGCCAGTCCCCATGCGAAATGTGCTCGGGGCCTCTCGGGATTTCTCTCCCGTCGATGCCATGGCCTAAGATCTTGTGTGGAGACGGTGCCGAACCTGAGGATTTCTACTCCAGTACTGACATGGATCTTGGGGTACTTCTGGAGTCCCCCAGGGGAGTCAGTCCTCGTCTCGAGTCGGGGCATGCACGTGCGCTTTCCTCCCGCAGCTGTAGCAGCCAGTGTCACGCTTCCCATTCGCGAGATCAAGGGATCTGGGGCTTTCCCTCGAGCTTTCCCAACGAGGCTTTCCCACGAGGCTTTCCCACAGGGCTGCTCCACGTGCCACCATGGTGTGAGTCGATCCTCGGCTTGAAAGTCGAGGCAGTGCAGGGAAAAACAGGTTTCCCTGGAATGGACTGAGACATCTGGGGGATCTTGGAATGGTGGCACGACCCTGGAGTTCCTCTCGCCTTTCCTGTGGAGAGGCGCCTCCTCGTGAGATGCGACGGGAACGCCAGGAATTCTTTCCCTACCAGGCAGGGAAAGGATCCCTCCTCTCGAGCAAGGAGGCGACAAGGGGCTCCTCTGGATGTGGCGGGACTCTTCGTGCTTCCTCTCGAGTGGAGACGGGTATGTCGGGGAACTTCTTGAGTTGCAGCAAGGGTGTGAAGGACCCTTAGGAAGTTCCAGAGGTTAGGTGTGATTAGCCTCGAGACGCCTCAGCGGAAATGGGCCTCATCTCGGCTGGAGGGGAGAACCTCCTGGATTTTCTCGAGTTGCGGCAGGTGCTCTCGACTTACGACAGGGACCTCAGGGACCCGCTCTGGTGGCCTCAAGAAATGCCAGTCCCCATGAGAGTTTGCTGTGGGGCCTCTCGGGATTCCTTTCCCGTCGATGCCAGGGCCTCAGACCTTGTGTGGAGTCGGTGTCGGATCCTGAGTATTCCTCTCCAGTGCTGACATGCATCTTGGGGTACTTCTGGAGTCTCCCCAGGGGAGTCAGTCCTCGTCTCGAGTGGGGCATGCACGTGCGCTTTCCTCCCGTGCTGTAGCAGCAGTGTCACGCTTCCCTTCGCGAAGATCAGGGGATCAGGGGCTTTCCCTCGAGGCTTTCCCACGAGGCTTTCCCACGAAGCTTTACGAGCCACAGGGCTGCTCCACGTGCCACCGTGGTGTGAGTCGATCGTCGGCTTGAAAGTCGAGGCAGTGCAGGGAACACAGGCTTCCCTGGAATGGACTGAGACATCTGGGGGACTCTGGGAATGGTGGCACGACCCTGGAGTTCCTCTCACCTTTCCTGTGGAGAGCACCTCCTCTTGAGATGCGACGGGAACTCGGGGAGATCTTTCCCGACCACGCAGGGAAAGGATCCCTCCTCTCGAGCTAGGAGGGGAAACGGGGATCCTCCTGATGTAGGCGGGACTCTCGTTCTTAACCTCGAGTGGAGACTGGTATGTCAGGGAACTTCTTGAGTTGAAGCAAGGGTGTGAAGGTCCCTTTGGAAGTTCCAGAGGTTAGGTGTGTTTAGCCTCGAGACGCCTCAGCGGAAATGGGCCTCATCTCGCCTGCAGTGGAGAACCTCCTGGATTTTCTCGAGTTGCGGCAGGTGCTCTCGACTTACGACGGGGACCTCAGGGACCCGCTCTGGTGGCCTCAGGAAAGGCCAGTCCCCATGCGAGTTGCTCGGGGGCCTCTCGGGATTCCTCTCCCGTCGATGCCGGTGCCTAAGACCTTGTGTGGAGACGATGCCGGAACCTGATGATTCCTCTCCCAGTGCCGACGTGGATCTTGGGGTACTTCTGGAGTCTCCCCAGGGGAGTCAGTCCTCGTCTCGAGTGGGGACATAGGTGCGATTTCCTCCCGAACTGTAGCAGCAGTGTCACGCTTCCCTTCGCGTGGATTAAGGGATCTGTGGCTTTCCCTCGAGGCTTTCCCACAGGGCTGTCCCACTTGCCACCGTGGTGTGAGTCGATCCTTGGCTTGAAAGTCGAGGCAGTGCAGGGAAAACAGGTTTCACTGGAATGGACTGAGACATCTTGGGGACTCTGGGAACGGTGGCGCGACCCTGGAGTTCCTGTCGCCTTTCCTGTGGAGAGCGCCTCCTCTTGAGATGCGACAGGAACGCCAGGAATTCTTTCCCGACCACGCAGGGAAAGGATCCCTCCTCTCGAGCTAGGAGGCGGAAACAGGGCTCCTCTGGATGTGGGCGGGACTCTCGTGCTTCCTCTCGAGTGGAGACCGGTATGTCGGGGAACTTCTTGAGTTGCAGCAAGGGTGTGAAGGACCCTTTGGAAGTTCCAGAGTTAGGTGTGATTAGCCTCGAGATGCCTCAGCGGAAATGGGCCTCATCTCGCCTGGAGGGGAGAACCTCCTGGATTGTCTCGAGTTGCGGCAGGTGCTCTCGACTTACGACGGGGACCTCAGGGAACCGCTCTGGTGGCCTCAGGAAAGGCCAGTCCCCATGTGAGTTGTTAGAGGGCCTCTCGGGATTCTTCTCCTGTCGATGCCGGGGCCACAACCTTGTGAGGAGTCGGAGCCAGAGCCTGAGGATTCTTCTCCAGTGCTGATATGGATCTTGGGGAACTTCTGGAGTCTCCCCAGGGGAGTCAGTCCTCGTCTCGAGTGGGGGCATGCACGTGCGCTTTCCTCCCGAGCTGTAGCAGCAGTTTCGCGCTTCCCTTCGCGTGGATCAAGGGATCTGTGGCTTTCCCTCGAGGCTTTCCCCCGAGGCTTTCCCACGAGGCTTTCCCACAGGGCTGTCCCACGTGCCACCGGGGTGTGAGTCGATCCTCGGCTTGAAAGTGGAGGCAGTGCAGGGAAAACCAGGTTTCCCTGGAATGGACTGAGACATCTGGGGGACTCTGGGAATGGTGGCACGACCCTGGAGTTCCTCTCGCCTTTCCTGTGGATAGTGCCTGCACTTGAGATGCGACGGGAACGCCAGGAATTCTTTCCCGACCACGCAGGGAAAGGATCCCTCCTCTCGAGCTAGGAGGCGGAAATGGGGCTCTTCTGGATGTGGGCGGGACTTTCGTGCTTCCTCTCGAGTGGAGACGGGTATGTCGGGGAACTTCTTGAGTTGCAGCAAGGGTGTGAAGGACCCTTTGGAAGTTCCAGAGGTTAGGTGTGATTATCCTCGAGACGCCTCAGCGGAAATGGGCCTCATCTCGCCTGGAGGGGAGAACCTCCTGGATTTTCTCGAGTTGCGTCAGGTGCTCTCGACTTACGACGGGGACCTCAGGGACCCGCTCTGGTGGCCCCAAGAAAGGCCAATCCCCATGCGAGTTGCTCTGGGGCCTCTCGGGATTCCTCTCCCGTCGATGCCGGGGCCTAAGACCTTGTGTGGAGTCGGTGCCAGAACCTGAGGATTCCTCTCCAGTGCTGACATGGATCTTGGGGTACTTCTGGAGTCTCGCCAGGGGAGTCAGACCTCGTTTCGAGTGGGGGCATGCACGTGCGCTTTCCTCCGGAGCTGTAGCAGCAGTATCACGCTTCCCTTTGCATGGATCAAGGGATCTGTAGCTTCCCCTCGAGGCTTTCCCACTAGGCCTTCCCATGAGGCTTTCCCACAGGGCTGTCCCACGTGCCACCGTGGTGTGAGTCGATCCTCGGCTTGAAAGTCGAGGCAGTGCAGGGAAAACAGGTTTCCCTGGAATGGACTGAGAAATCTGGGGGACTCTGGGAATGGTGGCACGACCCTGGAGTTCCTCTCGCCTTTCCTGTGTAGAGCGCCTCCTCTTGAGATGCGACGGGCACGCCGGGATTCTTTCCCAAACACGCAGGGAAAGGATCCCCCCTGTCGAGCTAGGAGGCGGAAACGGGGCTCCTCTGGATGTGGGCGCGTCTCTCGTGCTTCCTCTCGAGTGGAGACGGGTATGTCGGGGAACTTCTTGAGTTGCAGCAACGGTGTGAAGGACCCTTTGGAAGTTCCAGAAGTTTGGTGTGATTAGCCTCGAGAGGTCTCAGCGGAAATGGGCCTCCTCTCGCCTGGAGGGGAGAACCTCCTGGATTTTCTCGAGTTGCGGCCGGTGCTCTCGACTTACGACGGGGACCTCAGGGACCCGCTCTGGTGGCCTCAAGAAAGGCCAGTCCCCAGGAGAGTTGCTTGGGGGGCTCTCGGGATTCCTCTGCCGTCAATGTCGGTACCTAAGACCTTGTGTGGAGTCGGTGCCGGAACCTGAGGATTCCTCTCCAGTGCTGACATGGACCTTGGGGTACTTCTGGGGTCTCCCCAGGGGAGTCATTCCTCGTCTCGATGGGGGACATGCACGTGCGCTTTCCTGCCGAGCTGTTGCAGCAGTGTCACGATTCCCTTCGCGTGGATCAAGGGATCTGTGGCTTTCCCTAGAGCTTTCCCACTAGGCCTTCCCACGAGGCTTTCCCACAGGGCTGTCCCACGTGCCACCGTGGTGTGAGTTGATCCTCGGCTTGAAAGTGGAGGCAGTGCAGGGAAAACAGGTTTCCCTGGAATGGACTGAGACATCTGGGGGACTCTGGGAATGGTGGCACGACCCTGGAGTTCCTCTCGCCTTTCCTGTGGATAGTGCCTGCACTTGAGATGCGACGGGAACGCCAGGATTTCTTTCCCGACCACGCAGGGAAAGGATCCCTCCTCTCGAGCTAGGAGGCGGAAATGGGGCTCTTCTGGATGTGGGCGGGACTTTCGTGCTTCCTCTAGAGTGGAGACGGGTATGTCGGGGAACTTCTTGAGTTGCAGCAAGGGTGTGAAGGACCCTTTGGAAGTTCCAGAGGTTAGGTGTGATTATCCTCCAGACGCCTCAGCGTAAATGGGCCTCATCTCGCCTGGAGGGGAGAACCTCCTGGATTTTCTCGAGTTGCGGCAGGTGCTCTCGCCTTACGATGGGGACCTCAGGGACCCGCTCTGGTGGCCTCAGGAAAGGCCAGTCCCCATGCGAGTTGCTCTGGGGCCTCTCGGGATTCCTCTCCCGTCGATGCCCGGGCCTAAGACCTTGTGTGGAGTCGGTGCCGGGACCTGAGGCATCCTCTCCAGTGCTGACATGGATCCTGGAATACTCTGGTAGTCTCCCCAGGGAAGTCAGTCCTCGTCTCGTTTGGGGGCATTCACGTGCGCTTTCCTCCCGAGCTGTAGCACAGTGTTACGCTTCCCTTCGCGTGGATCAAGGGATCTGTGGCTTTCCCTTGAGGCTTTCCCACGAGGCTTTCCCACGATGCTTTCCCACAGGGCTGTCCCACGTGCCACCGTGGTGTGAGTCTATCCTCGGCTTGAAAGTCGAGGCAGTGCAGGGAAAAGAGATTTCCCTGGAATGGACTGAGACATCTGGGGGTCTCTCGGAATGGTGTCACGACCCTGGAGTCCCTCTCGCCTTGCCTTTGGAGAGCGCTTCAACTTGAGATGCGACGGGAACGCCGGGAATTCTTTCCGGACCACGCAGTGAAAGGACCCCTCCTCTCGAGCTATGAGGCGGAAACGGAGATCCTCTGGATGTGGGCGGGATTCTCTTTCTTCATCTCGAGTGGAGACGGGTATGTCGGGGAACTTCTTGAGTTGCAGCAAGGGTGTGAAGGACCCTTTCGAAGTTCCAGAGGTTAGGTGTGATTAGCCTCGAGACGCCTCAGCGGAAATGGGCCTCATCTCGCCTGGAGGGGAGAACCTCCTGGATTTTCTCTAGTTGCGGCAGGTGCTCTCGAGTTACGACGGAGACCTCAGGGACCCGCTCTGGTGACCTCAGGAAAGGCCAGTCCCCATGCGAGGTGCTAGGGTACCTCTCAGGATTCCTCTCCCGTCGATGCCGGGGCCTAAGACCTTGTGTGGAGTCGGGACCAGAACCTGAGGATTCCTCTCTTGTGCTGACATGGATCTTGGCGTACTTCTGGAGTCTCCCAAGTGGCGTCAGTCCTCGGCTCGAGTGGGGTCATGCACGTGCGATTTCCTCCTGAGCGGTAGCAGCAGTGTCATGCTTCCCTTCTCGTGGATCAAGGAATCTGTGGCTTTCCCTGGAGTCTTTCCCATGAGGCTTTCCCACAGGGCTATTCCACTTGCCATCATGGTGTGAGTCGATCCTCGGCGTGAAAGTCGAACCAGTGCAGAGAAAACAGGAACCTCCTTCCCCACAGTAGGGGGTACACTGTCCCCTTGGGCGGGTATCTCCAGGGCACTCGCGCTGGGGGTTTGCCCGCGGAGGTGCGGGCCTCAGGCTCCACGTGAGAAAAGCCCCAAATGGCATTAGCTGCCAGTCCAGACGCTGGCCCCTCAGGTCTCTGGCCGGAGCCTTGGGCTCCAGGCAACTCAAAGCCCTCGGGGCTGGCACTCTGTGACTGCTGTAGGGAAAGGACGCCAAGAGCCCACGGAGGAGTTGGGGAGGGGGCATGGGGGAAACGGTGGCGAGGACAGCGAGGGATCTAGGTGGAGGCGCTGGAGAGAGCGTCTGGTGTCCCGGAATGCCTCGGAGGAGCCAGCGGGGGACAGTCGAGGCCCAGGGACCTGTGGAATGTGAAAAGGCGGGAAATCCCAGAGCAAGGCAGGCTGGGAAAGGGGGCGTTGGTGGCCAATTCAAAGGGACCTTGGGGCGTTTCCTGGGCGGTGAGCTCCCTTGGCACTGCTGAGGGCCCCTGATTGATCCACCCGGGGTTGATCCCACCCCCCGCTGCGAGGGAGGGCCACAAACCAAAGCGCGCGAACTGCCCGCCCACCCCAACGGGGATCTTGGCGGTCCAGGGCTCAGCCGTGCCCGGGAAAAGCCCACTCGCTCCACGGGACTCCGTCCAGGGTCTCTGCTTGGAAAGAGGCCAGGGGCGACCCCCACCATCTACCCACCCAAACCCTATTGACGTCAATGGTGGCGGAGACGCCTCCCGTTCTCCAGAGTCCTAAGCTGCTGGGTCCCCGCCCACTCGGCCAGCAGTCTGCAGCGTGCCCGTGTGCCTCTCCCACCATGGCTTCATCCGGCTCCTCCAGCACCTCAAGCGGTACGTTTGCCCTCGGTCCCTGTGGTCGGATCACATCTCAGGGGATTTGCGGGTGGCCTGGGCAAGGGCTCTCGGCCAATGTGTTGACCCCCCTCCCACCCGAGAACGGCTGGGACCCATCGGCCAGGCCCGGGGTTCCGAGGCGTCAGGTGTGCCCAAATTCGGAGGGCGTGGCATCGTTCGTTCATCTTGCTCCTTTGGCACACACATGGCTTCTCCGTTCTCTTTTCTGGGAAGACAGTGTTGTTTCAGGGGGCGTGCTGCGGGGGGCGGGGGCCGGGGTTGCGGAGTGGTGGGAGCGGGTGCTGTGCTGGGATGAGGCCCTTTATCCTCACATCTTCCTGTGGGAATGGGAGTCGGGGAGCTCTGTGGCCTTGCTGCCTTCAGTGGCTTCCTCTGCACAGGGGCCTAGTGGCTTCTGCCTTTTGTCAGGCGTTACGGGGTTTGGGCTTCGCTTTGGTGGCCTTGGCCTTTGCCTTGGCCTGGGCCTTGCCCTTGCCCTTGCCCTTGCCTTGGTCTTGGGCTTGGCCTTGCCCTGCCCTTGAAGTTGAACTTGACCTTGACCTTGAACTTCACCTTGACCTTGACTTTGAACTTGAAATTGGCCTTGACCTTGACCTTGACCTTGAACTTGAACTTGACCTTGACCTTGAACTTTAACTTCAACTTGAACTTGAACTTGACCTTGAACTTGAACTTGACTTTGAACTTGAACTTGAACTTGACGTTGAACTTCAACTTGAACTTGACCTTGACCTTGACCTTGTACTTGAACTTGACCTTGACCTTGACCTTGAACCTTGACCTTGAGCTTGAACTTGACCTTGACCTTGAACTTCAACTTGAACTTTACCTTGACCTTAACCTTGAACTTCAACTTGAACTTGACCTTGACCTTGAACTTGAATTTGAACTTGACCTTGACCTTGAAGTTGACCGTGAACTTGAACTTAACCTTCACCTTGATCTTGAGCTTGAACTTGAACTTGAACTTGACCTTGACCTTAAACTTGAACTTGACCTTGAACTTGAACTTGACCTTGACCTTGACCAACAACGGGAGACCTCGAGATTTGCTCAGAGCACCGGAGGTCCAGAAGCAGGGCCCTGTATCTCCCCTTCCCTTTGTGATCATTGCAAAGACATTCCTAGCTGATAGCGGGAGTGCCCCTGAAGAAGCAAGCAGTGGGAGTGTGTTTGACACGACTGTGTGCCTTCCTGGCCTCAGCTCCACAAGGGGCCTTTCCTCTCGAAGTAGGCCCCATGTCCCCTTGGGGAGGGTGTCATGCCTCTTTTCTCCTCACTGCCAAAGGGTGGAGCCAAGCTCGCTCTGTCAGAGGTACAAAAACAGCAATTGAATGGATTTTCAAGCTCTTGCTAGGCTGCACCCTTTCAGGGCCCACTTTACTGAAACAGGTGCTCTGTGGCCCCTGGTTGGGTATGCAGGTTCACAAACAGGGTGAGATCCTGTCCAAGCCAAGAATTTTCCTGAAAGACCTAGGCTCACTAGAGCTCTCCTCCAGAGCAAAGGGGATAGAGGAGATGTATGGAGGAGTCTTTGCCTTTCCCTGTGAGTGTGGGGCTAGTCCCTACGGCCCCAAGCTCAGGGATAACTGCCTCTAAGAAAGGAATGGCAAGAAGCACTATTCTTGGAGGTTGGGACAGGGAGTTCGCAGCATGTGGGGAAAGAAAGACTTCTTCGGGGAAGAAGAGGCAACCACCGGGGGTGTGTTTGCAAGCCTCTATTTGGAAGGAACAGGTTTGCTTATACAACTCAAGACCTCCAGATCTGCTCAGAGGACTGAAGTTCCAGAGACAGGGCCATGTATCTCCCCTTCCCTTTGAGATCCTTGCAAAGACATTCCTAGCAGATCGTGGGAGTGCCCATGAAGAAGCAAGCAGCGGGAGTGTGCTTGACATCACTGGCTGCCTACCTGGGCTCAGCTCCTCAAGGGGCCTTTCTCTCCTGGTAGGCCCTATGTCCCCTTTGGGAGAGGGTGGTGCCCTCTTCCCTCCACACTGCCAAAGGGTGGAGGTGGAGCAAACTCGTTCTCTCCGAGGTTAAAAAAAAAGACAAATTGGATGGATTTTTAAGCTCTTGCTATGCTGCACCCCTCCAGGACCCACTCGAGCAAAACAGGTGCCCTGTGGCCCCTAGGTCGGGTATGCAGGTTCACACACCGGGTGTGATCCCGTCAAAGCCAAGAATTTTCCTGACAGACCTAGGCTCACTAGAGCTCTCCTCCAGAGGAAAGGGGACAGAAAAGACGTGTGTGTGGAGGTGGCTCTGCCTTTCCAGGTCCCAATCTCAGGGATAACTGCCCCTAAGAAAGGAACTGCTGCTGCTGCTGCTGCTAAGTTGCTTCAGTCGTGTTCGACTCTGTGCGACGCCATAGACGGTAGCCCACTAGGCTCCCCCGTCCCTGGGATTCTCCAGGCAAGAACAGTAAGTGGGTTGCCATTGCCTTCTCCAATGCATGAAAGTGAAAATGAAAGTGCAGTCGCTCAGTCGCGTCCGACCCTCAGCGACCCCACGGACTGCAGCCTACCAGGCTTCTCCGTCCATAGGATTTTCTGAAAGGAACTGCAAGACGCGCTTTTCCTGGAGGCTGGGAAAGGGAGTTCGCAGGATGTTGGGAAAGAGATCCTCCTTCGAGGAAGAATAGGCGGCCACTTGTTTTGTGTTGCAAACCTCTATTTGGAAGGAACAGGTTAGCTTATACAAAGGGAGACCTCCAGATCTGCTCAGAGGACCGAAGTTGCAGAGGCAGGTCGGTGTATTTTCCCTTCATTTTTGCGATCCTTGCAAAGACATTCCTTGCTGATAGATATTCAGCAAGGGCCTTTGAGACTGTTGTTTTCTTTCCTAGGTTCAAAGATTCCTTCAGTTCCTAATATAGATATCCTAGAAATTATCTGACATCCGTGAAAATCTGATATGTCCTGGTCAAATGCTGTCAGTTATAATTCCAGTTATCATATTAAAGCATTTCAAGTCGCAGCAGTGACCAGATTACATTGTCAATTTCTATTTAATCAGGTTTTAACCATGTCTTCTATGATTTCACACTGATGCCTTTACAGAAATACTGCTACTTCAAGATATATGGAATATACATTTTTTAAGCTTACCGATAATTTGTTTGTTTGTTTGTTTGTCTTCTGGTAAGCTGGTACCAGATGGAATTTAGTCTCCTCTCTAGGTTAAGAGAACAAAGTTTTCTTAGAATGCAATTTTTGATAACAGACTATGAGTTTCTTTACCTTTCATTGATTTATAATTGTTTTCATCATCTGTTTGTTTACTTCGGTAAAGCAAATATTAGTCCTTATTTTAAGAAAATTTTTGGTACATTAGGATGGACTATAGCTTTCCCCACTCTTGCAAGTTCGCCGTTTAACCCTTCAGATTCTTCCTCGTGGACAAAAGATCTCACCTGTTTCCCCTTCAAGAGGGACAATCCAAGCTTTTTATTAGTTGATCTGCCCCTGACATCAGAGTCAATTTGAGCATTGAGTTGGCCTATAATTTAGGCCCAATGAAACTAATGACTACATAAAGAATAAAGTGACTTTTGATTTCAGGGATGGCCAATGATATGCCTTGCACTTCAGAGAAAATGGGTTAAAATGATTTTTTTTTCTTCAAAAATGCACAGCCAGTTCTTTCAGCCATAAAATGCCAATTGAAAACAGATCTATGTCTATTAGGTTCCAGTTTTCATTCCAAATCGCAAAGAAAGGCAATGACCAAAGAATATCAAGCTGTCTGCACAATTTGGCAACTCTACTCACACACTAGTAAAGTAATGCTTCATAAATTCTCTGCAAAGTTCATCATGAACTGTGAACTTCCGAAATGTTTCAAGAGGGATTTTAAAACCATGGCAGAAGTAAATCAGAGATCAAATGCCCCAACTCATCCACTGGATCATTGAAAAAGCCAAGTAGAGTTCCAGAAAAAAAGACATCTTATTTGCTGCTTTATATTGACTTATAAGGCCACAAACTCCTTTGACTGTGTGGAATCACAATAAAACTGGGAAAAAATTCTGAAAGAGATGGGAATACCAGATCCACTCATGCCTGTCAACTCTTGAAGATTTAACCTGTATAATGCACGTCGGAAGAAACAGTTCGTAACTTGGAACCATTGGAACAACAGACTGGTTCTAAAAATTAGGGAAAAGGATATGTCAGTGGCAGTGTAAATTTGTCAACAATTAGCTGACACTATATATTAATTAAACTTAATATGAGAGTACAAAGGATCAATGACGAACCAACACTGGGGCCTGAGGATAGCCACACGCTGGAATCCAGATTTGCTGGTAGAAAATTTATCCAAAGAATAATCAGATATGCAGAATGACACGCACCCTTTATGGCAGAAAGTGAAGAAGAACTAAAAGAGTCTCCATGGAAATTGAAAGTGAAAGAGGAGAAGTGAAAAAAGTTAGCTTTAAAGCTTAGGCATTCAGAAAACTAAAAATCATTGCAATCCGAGTCTCGCAATGGAGCACTTCAATAGGCAAATAGAATGGGAACAATACATTGGAAACTAGCAAGAACTGACTCTATTTTTGGTGGTGGGCTTTG
>NW_017218010.1:0-12158 GCF_001704415.2 Capra hircus | reverse complement strand
GTTGCATGCCCCCACTCGAGACGAGGACTGACTCCCCTGGGGAGACTCCAGACGTACCCCAAAGATCCATGTCAGCACTGGAGAGGATTCCTCAGGTTCCGGCACTGACTCCACACAAGGTCTTAGGCCCCCAGCATCGACGGGAGAGGAAACCCGAGAGGCCCCGAGAGCCACCGAGAAACTCGCATGGGGACTGGCCTTTCCTGAGGCCACCAGAGCGGGTCCCTGAGGACCCCGTCGTAAGTCGAGAGCGCCTGCCGCAACTCGAGAAAATCCAGGAGGTTCTCCCTTCCAGGCGAGATGAGGCCCATTTCTGCTGAGACGTCTCGAGGCTAATCACACCTAACCTCTGGAAGTTCCAAAGGGTCCTTCACACCTTTCTGCAACTCAAGAAGTTCCCCGACATTCCCGTTTCCACTCGAGAGGAAGCACGAGAGTCCCGCCCACATCCAGAGGAGCCCCGTTTCCGCCTCATAGCTCGATAGGAGGGATCCTTTCCCTGCGTGGTCGTGAAAGAATTCCCGGCGTTCCCGTTACATCTCAAGAGGGGGCGCACTCCACAGGAAAGGCGAGAGGAACTCCAGTGTGGTCCACCTTTCCCAGATCCCCCAGATGTCTCAGTCCATTCCACGGAAGCCTGTTTTCCCGGCACTGCCTCAACTTTCAAGCCGAGGATCGACTGACACCACGGTGGCACGTGGGACATCACTGTGGGAAAGCCGTGTGGAAGCCTGGTGGGAAAGCGTCGTGGGAAAGCCTCGTGGAAAGCCTCGAGGGAAAGCCACTGATTCTAGGATACACTCGAAGGGAAGCGTGACACTGCTGCTACAGCTCGGGAGGAAAGCGCACGTGCATGCCCCCACTCGAGACAAGGACTGACTCCCCTGAGGAGACTCCAGAAATACCCAAGGTCCATGTCAGCACTGGAGAGGAATCCTCAGGTTCCGGCACCGACTCCACACAAGGTCTTAAGCATCGGCATCGGCAGGAGAGGAATCCCGAGAGGCCCCTAGCAACACGCATGGGGACTGGCGTTTCCTGAGGCCACCAGAGCGGGTCCCTGAGGTCCCCGTCGTAAGTCGAGAGCACCTGCCGCAACTCGAGAAAATCCAGGAGGTTCTACCCACCAGGCGAGATGAGGCCCATTTCCGCTGAGGTGTCTCGAGGCTAATCACACCTAACCTCTGGAAATTCCAAAGGGTCCTTCACAACCTTGCTGCAACTCAAGAAGATCCCTGACATACCAGTCTCCACCCGAGAGGAAGCACGAGAGTCCCACCCACATCCAGAGGAGCCCCGTTTCCGCCTCCTAGCTCGAGAGGAGGGATCCTTTCCCTGCGTGGTCGGGAAAGAATTCCCGGCGTTCCCGTCGCATCTCAAGAGGAGGCGCTCTCCACAGGAAAGGCGAGAGGAACTCCAGGGTCGTGCCACCATTCCCAGAGTCCCCCAGATGTATCAGTCCATTCCAGGGAAAACTGTTTTGCCTGTACTGCCTCGACTTTCAAGCCGAGTATCGGCTCACACAACGGTGGCACGTGGGACAGCCCTGTGTGAAAGCCTCGTGGGAAAGCGTCGTGGGAAAGCCTCGAGGAAAAGCCCTGATGACTTGATCCACGCGAAGGGAAGCGTGACTCTGCTGCTACAGCTCGGAAGGAAAGCGCACGTGCATGCCCCTACTCGAGACGAGGACTGACTCCCCTTGGGAGACTCCAGAAGTACACCAAGATCCATGTCATCACTGGAGAGGAATCCTCAGGTTCCGGCACTGACACCACACAAGGTCTTAGGCCCAGCATTAACGGGAGAGGAATCCCGAGAGGCCCCAGAGCAACTCGCATGGGGACTGGCCTTTCCTGAGGCCACCAGAGCGGGTCCCTGAGGTCCCCGTCGTAAGTCGAGAGCACCTGCCGCAACTCGAGAAAATGCAGGAGGTTCTCCCCTCCAGGCGAGATGAGGCCCATTTCCGCTGAGGCGTCTCCAGGATATTCACCTAACCTCTGGAACTTCCAAAGGGTTCTTCACACCCTTGCTGCAACTCAAGAAGTTCCCCGACATACCCGTCTCCACCGCCGAGAGGAAGCACGAGAGTCCACCCACATCCCAGAGGAGCCCCGTTTCCACCTCCTAGCTCGAGAGGGGATCCTTTCCCTGCGTGGTCGGGAAAGAATTCCCGGCGTTCCCGTCGCATCTCAAGAGGAGGCGCTCTCCACAGGAAAGGCGAGAGGAACTCCAGGGTCGTGCCACCATTCCCAGAGTCCCCCAGATGTATCAGTCCATTCCAGGGAAAACTGTTTTGCCTGTACTGCCTCGACTTTCAAGCCGAGTATCGGCTCACACAACGGTGGCACGTGGGACAGCCCTGTGTGAAAGCCTCGTGGGAAAGCGTCGTGGGAAAGCCTCGAGGAAAAGCCCCCTGATGACTTGATCCACGTGAAGGGAAGCGTGACTCTGCTGCTACAGCTCGGAAGGAAAGCGCACGTGCATGCCCCTACTCGAGACGAGGACTGACTCCCCTTGGGAGACTCCAGAAGTACACCAAGATCCATGTCATCACTGGAGAGGAATCCTCAGGTTCCGGCACTGACACCACACAAGGTCTTAGGCCCGCATTAACGGGAGAGAATCCCGAGAGGCCCCAGAGCAACTCGCATGGGGACTGGCCTTTCCTGAGGCCACCAGAGGCGGGTCCCTGAGGTCCCCGTCGTAAGTCGAGAGCACCTGCCGCAACTCGAGAAAATGCAGGAGGTTCTCCCCCAGGCGAGATGAGGCCCATTTCCGCTGAGGCGTCTCCAGGATATTCACCTAACCTCTGGAACTTCCAAAGGGTTCTTCACACCCTTGCTGCAACTCAAGAAGTTCCCCGACATACCCGTCTCCTCTCGAGAGGAAGCACGAGAGTCCCGCCCACCTCCAGAGGAGCCAGGTTCCGCCTGCTAGCTCGAGAGGTGGGATTCTTTCCTGAGTGGTCGGGAAAGAATTCCCGGCGTTCCGTCCCATCTCAAGAGGAGGCCTCTCAAAGAAAGGCGAGAGGAACTCCAGGGTCGTGCCACCATTCCCAGAGTCCCCAGATGTCTCAGTCCATTCCAGGGAAACCTGATTTCCCTGCACTGCCTCAACTTTCAAGCCGAGGATCGACTCACACCACGGTGGCACGTGGGACAGCCCTGTGGGAAAGCCTCTTGGGAATGCCTCGTGAGAAAGCTCCTGATCCGTTGATCCACGCGAAGGGAAGCGTGACACTGCTGCTACAGTTCGGGAGGAAAGCGCACGTGCATGTCACCACTCGAGACGAGGACTGGCACCCCTGGGGAGACTCCAGAAGTACCTCAAGATTCATGTCAGCACTGGAGAGGAATCGTCAGGTTCCAGCACCGACTCCACACAAGGTCTTAGGCCCCGGCATCGACGGGAGAGGAATCTCGAGAGGCCCTCGAGCAACTCTAATGGGGACTGGCCTTTCCTGAGGCCACCAGAGCGGCTCCCTGAGGTCCCTGGCGTAAGTTCAGAGCACCTGCCGCAACTCGAGAAAATCCAGGAGGTTCTCCCCTCCAGGCGAGATGAGGCCCATTTCCGCTGAGGCGTCTCGAGGCTAATCACATCTAACATCTGGAACTTCCAAAGGGTCCTTCAAACCCTTGGTGCAACAGAAGAAGTTCCCCGACATACCCGTCTCCACTCAAGAGGAAGCACGAAGTCCCACCCACATCGACAGTAGCCCCGTTTCCGCCTCCTACCTCGAGAGGAGGGATCCTTTCCCTGCGTGCTCGGGAAAGAATTCCCGGCGTTTCCGTCGCATCTCAAGAGGAGACGCTCTCCACAGGAATGGCGAGACGAACTCCAGGTCGTGCCACGTTCCAGAGTCCCCAGATGTCTAGTCCATTACAGGAAACCTGTTTCCCTGCACTGCGTCCACTTTCAAGACGAGGATTGACTCACACCACGGTGCACGTGGACAGCCCTGTGGAAAGCCTCGTGGGAAAGCCTCGTGGGAAAACCTCGAGGGAAAGCCACAGATCCCTCGATCCACGGGAATGGAAGCGCGACACTGCTGCTACAGCTCGAGAGAGAGCGCAAGTGCATATTCCCACTCGAGACGAGGACTGACTCCCTGGGGAGACTCCAGAAGTACCCCAAGATCCACGTAAGCACTGGAGAGGAATCCTCAGGTTCCGGCACCCACTCCACACAATATCTTAGGCCCGGCATCGACGGAGAGAGGAATCCCGAGAGGTCCCGAGCAACTCGCATGGGGACTGGCCTTTCCTGAGGCCACCAGAGCGGGTCCCTGAGGTGCCCGTCGTAAGTCGAGAGCACCTGCTGAAACTCGAGAAAATCCAGGAGGTTCTCCCCTCCAGGCTAGATGAGGCCCATTTCTGCTGAGGCGTCTCGAGGCTAATCACACCTTACCTCTGGAACTTACAAAGGGTCCTTCACACCCTTGCTGCAACTCAGGAAGTTCCTCGACATACCCGACTCCACTCGAGAGGAAGCACGAGAGTCCCGCCCACATCCAGAAGAGCCCCGTTTCCGCCTCCTAGCTCGAGTGGAGGATCCTTTCCACCGTGCTCTGAAAAGAATTCCAGGCGTTCCCGTCGCATCTCAAGAGCAGGCGCTCTCCACAGGAAAGGCGAAAGGAACTCAAGGGTCGTGCCACCATTCCCAGAGTCCCCCAGATGTCTCAGTCCATTCCAGGGAAACCTGTTTTCCCTGCACTGCCTCGACTTTCAAGCCGAGGATCGACTCACACCACGGTGGCACGTGGGACAGCCCTGTGGGAAAGCCTCGTTGGAAAGCCTCGTGGGAAAGACTCGTGGGAAAGCCTCGAGGGAAAGTCACAGATCCCTTGATCCACGCGAATGGAAGCGCGACACTGCTGCTACAGCTCGGGAGGAAATCGCACGTGCATGCCCCCACTCGAGTAGAGGACTGACTGCCCTGGGGAGACTCCAGAAGAGATTCATGAAAGCACTGGAGAGGAATCCTCAGGTTCCGGCACCGACTCCACACAAGATCTTAGGCGCCGGCATCGACCGGAGAGGAATCCCGAGAGGCCCCCGAGCAACTCGCATGGGGACTGGCCTTTCGGGAGGCCACCAGAGCGGGTCCCTGAGGTCCCCGTCGTAAGTTGAGAGCACCTGCCGCAACTCGAGAAAAATCCAAGGAGGTTCTCCCCTCCAGGCGAGCTGAGACCTATTTCCGCTGAGGTATCTCGAGGCTAATCACACCGTACCTCTGGAAATTCCAAAGGGTCCTTCACACCCTTGCTGCAACTCAAGAAGTTCCCCGACATATCCGGTCTCCACTCGAGAGGAAGCACGAGAGTCCCGCCCACATCCAGAGGAGCCCCGTTTCCACCTCCTAGCCCGAGAGGAGGGATCCTTTCCCTGCGTGGTCGGGAAAGAATTCCCGGCGTTCCCGTCGCATCTCAAGAGGAGGCGCTCTCCACAGGAAATGCGAGAGGAACTCCAGGGTCGTGCCACCATTACCAAAGTCCCCCTGATGTCTCAGTCCATTCCAGGGAAACCTGTTTTCCCTGCACTGCCTCGACTTTCAAGCCGAGGATCAACTCACACAACGGTGGCACGTGGGACATCCCTGTGGGAAAGCCTCGTGGGAAAGCCTCGTGGGAAAGCCTCGAGGGAAAGACACAGATCCCTTGATTCTCGCGAAGGGAAGCGTGACACTGCTGCTACAGCTCGGGAGGAAATCGCACGTGCATGCCCCCTCTCGAGATGAGTACTGACTCCCCTCGGGAGGCTCTAGAAGTTCCCCAAGATCCATGCCGGCATTGGAGAGGAATCCTCACGTTCTGGAACTGAGTCCACACAAGGTCTTAGGCCCCAGCATCGACGGGAGAGGAATCCCGAGAGGCCCCCGAGCAACTCGCATGGGGACTGGCCTTTCCTGAGGCCACCAGAGTGACTCCCCAGGGAGTGGGTCCCTAGCAGTGTCATGCTTCCCTTCGCGTGGATCAAGGGATCTGTGGCTTTCCCTCGAGGCTTTCCCGCGACGCTTTCCCACGAGGCTTTCCCAGTGGGCTGTCCCACGTGCCACCGTGGTGTGAGTCGATCCTAGGCTTGAAAGTCAAGGCAGTGCAAGGAAAACAGGTTTCCCTGGAATGGACTGAGACATCTGTGGGACTCTGGGAATGGTGGCACGACACTGGAGTTCCTCTCTCGTTTCCTGTGGAGAGTGCCCCGAGCAACTTGCATGGGGACTGGCCTTTCATGAGGCCAACAGAGCAGGTCTCTGAGGTCCAAGTCGTAAGTCGAGAGCTCCTGCTGGCAACTCGAGAAAAATCCAGGAGGTTCTCCCCTCCAGGCGAGATGTGGCCCATATCCGATGACGCGTCTCGAGGCTATTCAACAAGCGTCTGGAACTAACAAACGGGGCTTCAAACCCTAGCTGCAACTCAAGAAGTTCCCCGAAATACACCTCTCCCACTCGAGAGGAAGCAGGAGAGTCCCGCCCACATCCAGAGTAGCCCCGTTACTGCCTCCTAGCTCGAGAGGAGGGATCCTTTCACTGAGTGGTCGGTCAAGTATTCCCGGAGTTCCCGACTCATCTCAAGAGGAGGCGCTATCCACAGGAAAGGCGAGAGGAACTCCAGATTCGTGCACCCATTCCCAGAGTCCCCCAGATGTCTCAGTCCATTCCAGGGAAACCTGTTTCCCTACACTGCCTCGACTTTCAGGACGAGGATCCACTCACACCACGGTGGCACTTGGCACAGCCCTTAGGGAAATCCTCGAGGGAAAGCCACAGATCCCTTGATCCATGCGAAGAGAAGCGTGACACTGCTGCTACAGCTTGGGAGGAAAGCGCACGTGCATGCCTCCACTCGAGATGAGGACTGACTCCCCTGGGGAGACTACAGAAGTACCCCAAGATCTATCTCAGCACTGGAGAGGAATCCTCAGGTTCCGGCACCGACTCCACACAAGGTCTTAGACCCCGGCATCGACGGGAGAGAAATCCCGAGAGGCCCCGAGCAACTCGCATGGGGACTGGCCTTACCTGAGGCCACCAGAGCGGGTCCCTGAGGTCCCCGTCTTAAGTCGAGAGCACCTGCACCAACTCGAGAAAATGCAGGAGGTTCTCCCCTCCAGGGGAGATGAGGCCCATTTCCTCTGAGGCGTCCCCAGGCTAATTACACCTAACCTCTGGAACTTCCAAAGGGTCCTTCACACCATTGCTGCAACTCAAGAAGTTCCCCGACGTACCCGTCTCCACTCGAGAGGAAGCACGAGAGTCCCGCCCACATCCAGAGGAGCCCCGTTTCCGCCTCATAGCTCGAGAGGAGGGATCTTTCCCTGCGTGGTCGGGAAAGAATTCCCGGCGTTCCCGTCGCATCTCAATTGGAGGCGCTCTCCACAGGAAAGGAGAGAGGAACTCCAGGGTCGTGCCACCATTCCCAGAGTCTTCCAGACGTCTCAGTCCATTCCAGGGAAACCTGTTTTCCCTGCACTGCCTCGACTTTCAAGCCAAGGATCGACTCACACCTCGGTGGCACGTGGGACAGCCCTGTGGGAAAGCCTGGTGGGAAAGCCTCGTGGGAAAGCCTCATGGGAAAGCCTCGTGGGAAAGCCTCGAGGGAAAGCCAGAGATCCCTTGATCCACCTGAAGGGAAGCGTGAAACTGCTGCTGCAGCTCGGGAGGAAAGCGCACGTGCATGCCCCCACTCGAGACGAGGACTGACTCCCCTGGGGAGACTCCAGAAGTACCCCAAGATCCATGTCAGCACTGGAGAGGAATCCTCAGGTTCCGGCACCGACTCCACACAAGATCTTAGGCCCCGGCATCGACGGGAGAGGAATCCTGAGAGGCCCCCGAGCAACTCGCATGGGGACTGGCCTTTCCTGAGGCCACTAGAGCGGGTCCCTGAGGTCCCCGTCGTAAGTCGAGAGCACCTGCCGCAACTCGAGAAAATACAGGAGGTTCTCCCCTCCAGGCGAGATGAGGCCCATTTCTGCTGAGGCGTCCTGAGGCTAATCACACCTGACCTCTGAAACTTCCAAAGGATCCTTCACACCTTTGCTGCAACTCAAGAAAGTTCCCTGACATACCCGTCTCCACTCGAGAGGAAGCACGAGAGTCCGACCACATCCAGAGGAGCCCCGTTTCCACCTCCTAGCTCGAGAGGAGGGATCATTTCCCTGCGTGCTCGAGAAAGAATTCCCGGCGTTCCCGTCGCATCTCAAGAGGAGGCGCTCTCCACAGGAAAGGCGAGAGGAACTCCGGGGTCATGCCAGCATTCCCAGAGTCCCCCAGATGTCTCAGTCCATTCCAGGGAAACCTGTTTTCTCTGCACTGTTTTGACTTTCAAGCCGAGGATAGACTCACACCACGGTGGCACGTGGGACAGCCCTGTGGGAAAGCCTCGTGGGAAAGCCTCGGTGGGAAAGCCTCGGAGGGAATGCCACAGATCCCTTGTTCCACGTGAAGGAAAGCGTGACACTGCGGCTACAGCTCAGGAGGAAATCGCACGTGCATGCCCCCACTCGAGACGAGGACTGACTACCCTGGGGAGACTCCAGAAGTACCCAAGATCCATGTCAGCACTGGAGAGGAATCCTCAGGTTCCGGCACTGACTCCACACAAGGTTTTAGGCCCCAGCATCGACGGGAGAGGAAACCTTAGAGCCCCCGAGAGTCCCCCGAGCAACTCGCATGGGGACTGGCCTTTCCTGAGGCCACCAGAGCGGGTCCCTGAGGTCCCCGTCGTAAGTCGAGAACAGCTGCCCCAACACGAGAAAATCCAGGAGGTTCTCCCATCCGGGCGAGATGAGATCCAATTCCGCTGAGGCGTCTCCGAGGCTTATAACACCTAAACTCTGGAACCTACAAAGGGTCCTTCACACCATTGTTGCAACTCAACAAGTACCCGACATACCCGTTTCCACTCGAGAGGAAGCACGAGAGTCCTGCCCACATCCAGAGGAGCCCCGTTTCCGCCTCCTAGCTCGAGAGGAGGGATCCTTTCCCTGCGTGGTCGGGAAAGAATTCCCGGCATTCCCGTCGCATCTCAAGAGGAGGCGCTCTTCACAGGAAAGGCGAGAGGAACTCCAGGACGTGCCACCATTCCCAGAGTACCCCAGATGTGTCAGTCCATTCAAGGGAAACCTGTTTTCCCTGCACTGCCTCGACTTTCAAACCGAGGATCGACTCACACCACGGTGGCACTTGGGACAGCCCTGTGGGAAAGCCTCGTGGGAAAGCCTCGTGGGAAAGCCTCGAGGGAAAGCCCCTGATCCCTTGATCCTCGCGAAGGGAAGCGTGACACTGCTGCTACAGCTCGGAAGGAAAGCGCACGTGCATGCCCCCACTCGAGACGAGGACTGACTCCCCTGGGGAGACTCCAGAAGAAGCCAGGATCCATGTCAGCACTGGAGAGGAATGCTCATGACCGGCACCGACTCCACACAAGATCTTAGGCCACCGGCATCGTCGGGAGAGGAATCCCTGAGAGGACCCCGAACAACTCGCATGGGGCATGGCCTTGCCTGAGGTCCCTGAGGTCCTGCGGTTCCGTCAAGTCGAGAGCACCTGCCGCAACTCGAGAAAATCCAGGAAGGTTCTCCCCTCCAGGCGAGATGAGGCCCATTTCACTGAGGCGTCTCGAGGCTAATCACACCTAACCTCTGGAACTTCCAAAGGGTCCTTCACACCCTTGCTGCAACTCAAGAAGTTCCCCGACATACCCGTTCCTCTTCACGTTCTGCCATAATGGTGGTGTCATCTGCATATCTAAGTTGATTGATACTTTCTACCGGCAATCTTGATTCCAGCTTATGTATCTTCCATCCCAGCATTTTTCATGATGTACTCTGCATAGAAGTTAAATAAACAGGGTGACAATATACAGCCTTGACATACTCCTTTTTCCTCTTTGGAAACCAGTCTGTTGTTCCATGTCCTGCTCTAACTGTTGCTTCCTGACCTTCATCCAGATTTCTCAAGAGGCAGGTTAGGTGGTCTGGTATTCCCATCTCTTTCAGAATTGTGGCTAAAACAACAGTATAAGGACCTTTCCGATGTCAGGCCAAGGAATTGTGTTTCCAGTCATTGAGCCACACCTGATCACTGAGCACAAATTCATGAATCTGTTCCTCAAGGGGGAATGATATTCTTTTTTATACAAACTTAGTTACCTGATTTATTACCTTACCTAATTGTTCCATCTGCTGTGAAATCCCACCCCCTTACTTGTGGCAAATCTGCTAACACCTGCCTCACTGTGGGAGGGGGTCTCCCATAGAAAATTTCATAAGGACAACAACTGTGGGAACGTGTGGTTACCCGTAATATGAGTAAGTCTGCCGGAAGCAAGCCCATCCATGTACAGTCAGTCTCTATGATCCATTTTGAAAGTGTCTCTTCAAGAGTTTGGTTGTTTCTTTCCACCATTCCAGAACACTGGGGCCTATATGCTGTATGTAATTTCCACTGATATTTAGAGCTTCACATACCTGTTAATTAACGCGGCTACAAAGACAGGGCCATTGTCGGATTCTATACTGGTTGGAAACCCAAGTCTGGGAATTATTTCTCAATCAGCGAGCTACTTCATTTTCTTTTTCAGATCAGGTAGGGAAGGCCTCTGCCCAACCGGAGAAGGTACCTACTATTCTAGTAAGTCATGATAACAGGTGACTGCCTTTGCTTCCCCGAAGGACACTCGCTTTCCCTGCATCCTGAGAACTCCACGTCTCAGCCAGTTGGAAAAGCGCTTCTTGGAGGTCATTATTCAGGGCAATTCCCCCTGGAGCCCGGGCCATAGGGAGCGGCTCCACACTCCCAGGGAAAGGCAGAGCCACAGCCACACATCTGTCCCATCCCTTTGCTCTGTAGGAGAGCTCTAGTGAGCCTAGGTCTGTCAGGAAAATTCTTGGCTCCTATGGGGACACATTCTATGTGTGAAACTGCATCCAGGACCTAGGGCCACAGGGTGCCTGTTTCTCTCGGGGGCGGAGGGGTGGGGGCCTGAAGCAGTGCGGCCCAGCAACAGCTTCCACATCCATCCAATTGCTCTTTTCTTACCTCTGATAGAACTAGCTTTGTTCCAGCCTTTGGCAATTTGGAGGCAAGCGGGCCCCACTTCCTCCCAAGGAGGCATGGGACCTACTTTGAGTGGAAAGGCCCCTCACGGAGCTGAACCCAGGAAGGCACCCAGTCATGTCTGACACATTCCTGCATCCTGCTTCTTCATGAGCAATACCGCTATAAGCTAGGCATGTCTTCCAAGGCTCAGAAAGGACAGGGGAGATGCATGGTGCTGCCTCTGGAATTTCGGTCCTCTGAGCAGACCTGGAGGTCTCCTCTTGAAGGAGCTAACCAGTTTCTCCAAATACAGGCTTGCAAACCACACTGGGTGCTGCCTCTTCTTCCTGAAGGACGATCACTTTCCCCGCATCCTGTGAACTCGCATCCCAGCCTGCTGAAAAAGCGCTTCTTGGAGGTCATTTTTCAAGGACAATTTTCCCTGGAGCCCAGGGCCGTAGGGAGGGCCCCATGCTCGCTGGGAAAGGCAGAGTCACATCCACAGTCTGTTCTACCCCTTTTGCCCTGTAGGAGAGCTCTAGTGAGCCTAGGTCTGTCAGGAAAATTCTTGGCTCCTATGGGGACACACCCTGTGTGTTAACCTGCATATCGGACCTAGGGCCACAGGGCGCCTGTTTCCTCTAGGGGGGGACCCTGAAAGTGGTGCGGCCCAGCAACAGCCTGAACATCCATCCGATTGCTCTTTTCTTCCTTCTGATAGAGCTAGCTTTGCTTCTCGCTTTGGCATTTCGGAAGCCAGGGGGAGCCCCACCGCTGTTGTCCTGGGGTCTATTGGAGGTACCGGGTCTATTGGACCCCAGCATGGCACCCGCCCCTCAGACACACTCCCGCAGCCCTCCTTCCCCCATGGGCAGGACTGTTCTGACCTAGGAATGTGTTCCCAAGGCTCAGAAAATGCAGGGAGAGAACACACGGCCCTGACTCTGGAACTGAGGCCGTTGGAGCAGGCCTGGAGGTCTGACGTCTGAGACGCCAAACACTTGCTGCAAGATACAGGTGTGAAAACACACTCTCTGGGGCTGCCTTTCCTTCCTCCAAGGAAGAGAGCTTTCCAGTCTCCTCCGTGCTGAGTCATACAAGGCTGGAAAGGTTGGCTT
>NW_017218009.1:0-12159 GCF_001704415.2 Capra hircus | reverse complement strand
CAAGTGTGGGGCCACTCCTGGCATTTCTCACGATCCGGCTGCTTCCCCTACCCACCACTGTTGCTTTTCCATTATACAGCGGCAGGTACCCACTCTCAGTTAGGCTCCTGTTTCCACCTAGTTGCTCTAACCTGCGCTTTCCAAGTCTCTTTCATCTTCTGGACCATCCTTAGTTTAGTGACAATTAAATACTATCTTGGAGTGCACCTCCATACACCTCCTCTTTCCTATTATCTCTATCTTTGGCACGTAGAGCTCACTCTGAGTGTCACTTTTATAAACCCTGACCAACAGTCAGATGAAAGCTGTTTGATATGTCTTTGCCTTTTACTTTAATTAATCCGCTCTTAACTCTCGAGGTTCTTGGCTCCATGGTCGTCGCCTTTTCGTGGTTTCTGCGCTATGCCATTAGTGATTTTAGCATTTAGCTGGCTTCGTTCCTCGTGCTGTTCTGAACGGGCTATCTCCTATTTATTGTAACCATCGATGAATGATACCTTCGAGTATTGAGGTTCTTGGCTCTCGTTCTGTCATTTATTCAAGTCGAGCCTTCTCTCCTATTCTTGAGGCGGTGCGTAGCAGTGAGCCACTGAACTTTACGCGGCTGTACATGCCTTCAGTAGTGTGGCTCAATGGCTCTAGAGATTAAAACATGCTTTTGAAAAACCTGGCTCCAAGTTAGAAGAGCATAAATAATTGGGATTCAAAGCACACGTCTGTGATGTCCAGGACTCACTTCTGTACACCACTCAAAAACAGATAAAAATTAAGAAGCTTAGCGCTTTGACCATCGCCCAGAAAATGTTCAGCCAGTGTTGAGCTGACAAGGAAAGTGTTAATTTCATACAGTCAAAGTAATGCATTAAGCTCTTAGGGCTCAGCGAAAAGGAGACTTGACGCTTGAAAAGAGACATGCACCCAAGCGTGGGATTCCAGAACATAAGAAGTCAAGTTCCATTCCATTACTTTAAGGGCTTAGAAGTAAAAGAGGGCAATGGCAGGTTAGGTCCACAGACAATGCTATTACTAGATATAGACGCTTCTCCTTGAAGCGTATTACGGGAACCATGTGATAAGGTTGGTGAAATGGCTGCCCTAAGTTTTATTTCACCTGGACTTTTTAGCCGCAAGATAGGCGAGAAGGAAAATAACCCGACGTCGGGCATATCTAGATTGCAGACACCAGAGTCTACATTGGCCAATAGAAAGATGAAAAATTTATTAAGAAGCTATATACACACGATTTCAGATTCATGTGGGCCACGCTCAGAAAATGCGTAAAAAATCTGTCCTGGCCACACTAAGCAAGGAGCCATGCATGTTCAGCATCATCTAGATTGGCGAGGCATTCCCTGAAGAGAAAAGAGACACAAGAACAAATGAGCAAAACCACACTTGCAACACAGTATGACAATTGAACCATAAGAGAAGAACATAAAACAACACACACAAGACAGAAAGGGAACAAAGCAAATAATGATAGAGACTACAAGAATACCAATAGAAGAGAAGAATACCAGAAGAGAATAGGTATGACGACATTAATAGACGCGAACCACTAAAACGAGATAACACAAATACGGACAACAATGCACCGAACATTCGTCACAACAACGAACACAATCACTTAAGGGAACACACACAAAGACAGCAAATAACAAAGAAAACATTAGAAGGCACTCACAGCTTCTGGGCAACCTAGTGCCCCACAAACTACCAACTACTGCAGAAAACCTGGGCCACCTACGCCCGCGCTAACCACAGAACCAAACATTCCCTCCCTAGCTTGACAACCAGCAGCTGCACCACCAATAGAAAGTCTCCAACACATCGCTATCGCGAACCTGCGACTAACTACGTGCCCACGGGACTCTCCTTACAACCCGTCCAACCTTCCACCGACAACCATCAGCCGAGCAAAAGTTTCCTCCCTCAATTCTGATCGACACCCCAGTAGACACCACAAAGCCCAGCACCGTTTAATTCTCACCACACACTTTCGCCGCCTAATGATCCCTCAGACAAAAGCAACGACCACCTCCTCCCACTTCCTGCTTCCACACGCAGCCAAACACATCCCAGCTACCTCCAGCCTACACGCTGTTATTCCACTCCCTAGAGTGGTGAGTGACTAAATAACTCAGGAAAAATGTAAGGGCCTCCATGCACATCCCAGTAAGAGGAGGGTCTCACTTCCTTCCCAGGCTTCCAGTTTAAAGAGCACGTGGTCAAACTAGGTCACTGAACAAGGTTGTTTTGGTTTAAAAAGTGCTAAAGGAAAGTATTTGAATAGTCATGAGAGGGGAAAAGCATATTTCTTGATGCAGTAATTAAAAAAGAGATTTAGATCCAGTGTGTGAATTCCCATAGAATCCTACTTAGCTCCCTTATCTATGTCAAAGCAAACTTTGTTTCACATCATCGGTGCTTCTCATTTATCTTAATGCTAAGGATTTATTTCTTATGCAAAAATTGTTCATTTTTACCAGCTTGGAACTTAAAAAAAAATCACATTCTCTTCTTCAAGAATTTTTCATTAAGCCAAGGTGTCATCAAACTGAAAAATCTGTAGACACAATTTTGGGGCTCTTTTCCTTAGGCAAATCAGAGGAGTGCTCAATCCAGGCAACCAAGGATTAGTGCAGGCACTGATGACAGATTCTTAACAGTGTTGTAAGGAGAGAAAAACAAAGTTGGTATAGAACGATTTACAAAGATTTCTAACTCAAAGTTGTACCAGTAAGTTTGTCTAGACTGTCCTATGAGAAGCTGCCTTCTTCAGGGGAAAAAGCTACAGTTTAAAACTCAGCATGATTTTGTCCCCATGATGTGTATACAGGACTTGGGTTAGTAATCTGGTACCCAGAAACATGCAGATTATCACTGAGATAAAAATTAAACAAAACCAATAACAGACTATGTGTATTGTTCACATCTCTTATGTATTTATTTAGGTACCACAGATTCACAAAGTCACCAACTAGAGTAGGTAAAGTCATAATCAGAACAAAATTATCAGTTTCCTATGGCGTGTCATACAAAAGTAATGAGAGAATGTTCAGGGAAAACCATCAAACTTTAATCAAATATTTCAGGCAAAAAGATAGACATTAACAGTTATGATCTGCTCAGCAATAGTCAAATCAAAGAAATGTCACAGCAGTTAAAACTGAACAATTAACCCAAGATCAAAACCCAGAATATCTATTTATTAGCGCACTCTGTGTTCAATTAAGCCTAAGCATCTCCTCAGACTTAATCCCTTAAGGGTGTCTAATACCTGTCAATGCAATTTCTGGATCACTAATGCACCACTCCTTGTTTATTCCATTGGTCTCTATAAACATTATATTAAATCATTCTCCCCAGCATTTCCCCCAACTACCATTTGTGTGCCATTGCAGCATTCATGTTTTCCCCTGAGTTTCAACCTTTAAATGTCAGTGGCCATTTGGTACTTCTTTTTTTCTCATTAATAAAACCCTTCCAACATCTTGCAAATGACCAGGCAACTGCTTTAAAACTCTTGCTGTAACTTGAGCTTCCTAGCCAGCTCTCTAATTAAGCCATAATATCATTGCTCCTCTAGTTTACAAGATAATCATCTAATTCCCTTTTGTTAAACTATTCGGCCTTTGGCCTCACGGTTTATTTCACTTGGGAACTAGATTATAGCTTCCCAGATGGGTTACAGTGGAATTATTGTGACTCGTTACAAGTTTAATTAATGCCAAACAATGCCAGCCCAATTTCTGGCTTAATACCATCTCCTTTCATATAGTTGCATCCTCATTTTGCCTTCAATAACCTTCTTGATTGGTGTTTTCCCAAGCGTTTCTACACTCAGTCCTCTTGTTGAATTAAAACATTCCTAAACCACAATATGGCTGCTCAATTTTAAGACTTTAAAATTTTCAGTCTGGGTTTGTAGTGTCAATGTTTGATGGATGAACTTAAGGAAAGTATGAAATCTTCATGATGACATCATAATAGAACAAAGTCAATTTTATAAAATTCTTTCATATACTTTATTTTATCCTAAGGAGGATATAGAGAGTCAGACAGAGTAGTATTATTATGTCCATTACTGATCACTGATTTCCAACCTATGTCAATGTATACCAAGCCCATGACATTGTTTCAACCAGAATCTTCTTTTTACAAGAATCTAAGTAAGACCATCATTTCAACAAATAGTAAGACTGGCTTTCAAATAAGGAAAGTTTTAAAACCTCTGTTATACAAGAAGAAACCAAAACTCAGCACAGAAGTGAGTTTACCAAAGTCAAACAGTGAATAATTGAAAAAGTAGGGAAAACATCCAGGTTTCCTGACACCAAGGACTGACATTTTGTTTCCGATACACTTATACTCCCCAGGAGGAAGAATTCCAAAAGAATAGAGAAAGCATTTGTGAGCACATTCACACCAGTTTAATAATTCTTTTTAAATAATCTTCAAACTCATAATATCAATAACCTCAGATATGCAGATGATATCACCCTTATGGCAGAAAGCTAAGAGGAACTGAACAGCCTCTTGATGAAAGTGAAAGGGTAGAGTGAAAAAGCTGGCTTAAAACTCAACATTGAAAAACTCCAAAATCACTGCAGATGGTGACTTCAGCCATGAAATTAAAAGACGCTTGCTCCTTGGAAGAAAAGCTGTGACAAATCTAGACAGCATATTAAAAGGCAGAGACACTACTTTGCTGACAAAGGTCCATCTAGTCAAAGTTGTGGTTTTTCCACTAGTCATGTATGGATGTGAGATTTGGACCATAAAGTAAGCTGAGAGCCAAAGAATTGATGCTTTTTAAAACTGTGGTGTTGGAGAAGATTCTTGAGAGTCCCTTGGACTGCAAGGATATCAAACCAGACCTACATGAAGAAATTAAAGACCTTAGGCAAAATCGTTGAAAAATGTAAAAAAATGGCATACCAGATCCTAAGGTAAGAAAGATTAGTAAGGAGGTTAATACAAAAAGAGCAGAAAGAGTAAGAAAAGGAGAAGGGGTATGAGTCACAGGAAACAAGGCCATCACCTGCAGTACTTCACTACACTTCAAATTTAAAGAGATAAATTTACAGCCACTTGACTTCTCTAGGGCCCAATCTCCTCATGACAAAGTTCATATGATTTTACTAGCTCTCTCAACTGCAAAGTCTACTATGAAAATGGAAGATAAAATAATTTGATGGCCTTTAGAAAAGCATAAGTTCTTCTACAAATAAAGTAACAGGAGAGGGTACAGCTTTCCTGAATTAAGAAAGATGGAAGTACAGTAATAAGCCACTTGTATAACTTATCTAAAAATTGTTTTATAGTATTTTAAAGGCATTATCATTTTAAAAAACAGAACATTTGATATAAAATTGCAAAAAAAGAAAGTTAATCCCAAAGTTGAAGAACTTGTCAAAGGAAAATATTAGGACCCCATGCAGAGGGCTTTCACCTCTGGTTCTCAGCCCTCAAACTAATTTTAGTGTGTATCAGGATGAAGTCCATAAAACAGGTGATGTCACAGAGAGTGACTTACAAGGGGTTGGGAAGAAAGATGATCCTTTAGCTCAGGTGATGAAGGAAGGCTTTATAGGAGAGGTAGCATATGAGACTAGAATGATGCAAGAGAGCCTGGACAGAAAAATCCCAGACTAGAGCTGGTCCAAGGGAAACCCAAAGACTAAGGATGTGAGGTAGGGATCAGAGGCAGAATTGACAATGCTAGAGAAAGGCGGTATAAAGGAAACACAATCAAAGCGAGAAAATTAACCCTATCTTGATAGAGAGAAGTTGTTTATAAGCATAATGCTAATCTGAGCAATCTCTCATTAGTGCCAAGTTCACTCGCTCTCTGCTTTGGCTAACTGAGTCAGGCTAGAAGGAGAAATTTGCAGCCAAACTGAAAAGGGGAGAATATGGGATTGCTTGCCATACTTCATCATTGTGGGCCCATCAACAGGTCACTAGAGGGTGAAGAAGCATCAACATGGCTTATTAAATTGAACATTTACAAATTAGTAAAGACGATATGATATGGTCTATAGTCCAAAGGGTCAGAGCAGTAAGGCTTCAGGGGTTGCAGATGTGTCCTGTCAATGCGGGGGTGGGAGCTTCATGAGAGATTGATGACCACAGGATTGGGTATAGCGACTGAGATCCTTGGAAATGGTGCACATCTTATGGAATCTGTAGGCTGGTGGAAGTCCAGAGCCCATTTCGTACACTGCAGGCAGAGAGTGCACCATTAAACCCCCATGGAGGGAAGTGACTCCTTGACACATTCTGCCAATATTTACCGTACTCCTGATATAAGCCAGGGACTGGTGGGGGATTTATTCACGGCTGCTGCTTTGCTCTCAGCTGCATCTGAAAGCTGACCTTGGTGTCCTCTGAGTTTCATCCCAGACAAAAGCACAACAATTGAGCAGTTTCCCAGCCACAGGGGGAAGGAATTTGAGAATGATAGAAAAACAGGATTCCCTTCCTTCTTCTGGCCTCTGGGGTTGTGTTGTTGTATTCTGTAGTTGCAAAAGGGGTGTATGATGGGCAGTGGATATTTACTGAGAATTTACCATATGTTTAGTAAGGGGGACAGGTGCTATGGGACACAGAACTAAATGAAATTGTCCCTTTCCTCCAAGAGCAAACAGCTTCAGGCTAGAAACAAAACCAAGGCACAGGTACCAAAGAGTGGGGGAAAAAACTCACAATGTGCATTTTATTAGTGACTGAAGGATAAGGACATGCCCTCACCTTCTCCTGCCAGAAAAGGAAAGATATACCCATTTGAATGCAGAGTTCCAAAGAATAGCAAGGAGAGATAAGAAAGCCTTCCTCAGTGATCAATGCAAAGAAATAGAGGGAAACAATAGAATGGGAAAGGCTAGGGATCTCTTCAAGAAAATCAGAGATACCAAGGGAACTTTTCATGCAGAGATGGGCACAATAAAGGACAGAAATGGTACGAACCTAACAGAAGCAGAAGATATTAAGAAGAGGTGGCAAGAATATACAGGACTATACAAAAAAGATCTTCACCACCCAGATAATCATAATGGTGTGATCACTCTCCTAGAGCCAGACATTCTGGAATGTGAAATCAAGTGGGCCTTAGAAAGCATCACTAGGATCAAAGCTAGTGGAGGTGATGGAATTCCAGTTGAGCAATTTCAAATCCTGAAAGATGATGCTGTGAAAGTGCTGCACTCAATATGTCAGCAAATTTGGAAAACTCAGCAGTGGCCACAGGACTGGAAAAGGTCAGTTTTCATTCCAATCAAAAAGAAAGGCAATGCCAAAGAATGCTCAAAATACCCAACAATTGCACTCATCTTACGTGTCAGCAAAGTAATGCTCCAACTTCTCCAAGTCAGGCTTCAACAGGACATGAACTGTGAACCAGATGTTCAAGCTGGACATAGAAATGGCAGAGGAAGCAGATGTCAAATAGACAACATCCGCTGGATCATTGTAAAAGCAAAAGAGTTCCAGAAAAAACATCTATTTCTGCTTTATTGACTACACCAAAGCCTTTGACTATGTGGATCACAACAAACTGTGGAAAATTCTTCAAGAAAAAGGATTCCAGACCACCTGATCTGCTTCCTGAGAAGTCTGTATGCAAGTCAAGAAGCAACAGTTAGAACTGGACATGGAACAACAGACTGGTTCCAAATCGGGAAAGGAGTATGTCAAGGCTGTATATTGTCACCCTGCTTATTTAACTTATATGCAGAGTACATCATGAGAAATGCTGGGCTGGATGAAGCACAAGCTGGAATCAAGATTGCCAGGAGAAATATCAAGAACCTCAGATATGCAGATGACACCACCCTTACGGCAGAAAGTGAAGAACTAAAGAGCCTCTTAATGAAAGTGAAAGAGGAGAGCGAAAATGTAACTTTAAAACTCAACATTCAGAAAACAAAGATCATGGCATCTGGTCCCATCACTTCATGGCAAATTGGTGGGGAAACAAGGGAAACAGTGAGAGACTTTATTTTGGGGGGCTCCAAAATCACCGCAGATGGTGACTGCAGCCATGAAATTAAAAGATGCTTGCTTCTTGGAAGAAAAGTTATGACCAAGTTAGACAGTATATTAAAAAGCATAGACATTACTTTGCCAACAAAGGTCCATCTAGTCAAAGCTATGGTTTTTCTAGTAGTTATGTATGGATGGTGAGAGTTGGACTATAAAGAAAGCTGAGCACCAAAGAATTGATGTTTTGAACTGTGGTGTTGGAGAAGATTCTTGAGAGTCCCTTGGACTGCAAGGAGATCCAACCAGTCCATCCTAAGGGAAATCAGTCCTGAATATTCATTGGAATGACTGATGCTGAAGCTGAAACTCCAATACTTTGGCCACCTGATGGTGAAGAAAATGACTCATTGGAAAAGACCCTGAAGCTGGGAAAGATTGAAGGCAGGAGGAGAAGGGGATGACAGAGGATGAGGTGGATGGATGGCATCACTGACTCTATGGACAATTAGTTTGAGTAAGCTCCGGGAATTGGTGATGGACAGGGAAACTTGGCATGCTCCTCTGTCCATGGGGTAGCAAAGAGTCGCGACACAACTGATCAACTGAAGTGAACTGATAGGAATATCTAAGGGGGATAGAGACAGAATAAAAATTCACTGTCTTGTTTATTTTTGTTGTTATTCATTTGAATGTGTTTTGTAACATTTCTACATTCAGCATGAGTGAGTACTAAAATCAGAAAAAAATAGCAATATTTTTAAAAAAATATAGCTCCTTTTTAGAACGAGAGCTTGATCATTCAAAATAAGCACCTCTGGGTGAATCCCAAGCATGTTCTTTCCAACAACTTGACCTTGGGCAAGTTACTTAACTACCAGGTTCCTAAATTTTCTCATCTACAAAATCCCTGTCAATGGATGTCTTCTGTAGGAAACCAAGAAACAAGACTATGACCATAAGCAACTTCCAGGAATTTAAAACACCTTTAAGTTTTTATAAGTTTACTTTAGTTGACATCTTAAACTAATATTCCTCAAGTTACTAAAATTACTCACAAGGATTTCAGGAGGAAATGTAAATATGCTTAGAATGCAGATGGTTCAAACTCTAGCTGTATATTGTCACCCTGCTTATTATAACTTACATGCAGAGTACATCATGAGGAAACACTGGGGCTAGAAGAAGCACAAGCTGGAATCAAGATTGTCAGGGGAAATATCAAAAACCTCAGATATGCAGATGACACCATCCTTATGGCAGAAAGTGAAGAGAAACTAAAAAGCCTCTTGATGAAAGTGGAAAGAGGAGAGTGAAAAAGTTGGCTTAAAGGCTCAACATTCAGAAAACGAAGATCATGGCATCTGGTCCCATCACTTCATGGCAAAATAGATGGGGAAACAGTGGAAACAGTGTCAGACTTTATTTTTGAGGGCTCCAAAATCACTGCAGATGGTGATTGCAGTCATGAAATTAAAAGACACTTACTCCTTGGAAGAAAAGTATGACCAACCTAGATAACATATTCAAAAGCAGAGACATTACTTTGCCAACAAATGTCCGTCTAGTCAAGGCTATGGTTTTTCCAGTGGGCATGTATGGATGTGAGAGTTGGACTGTGAAGGAGGCTGAGTGCCGAAGAATTGATGCCTTTTGAACTGTGGTGTTGGAGAAGACTCTTGAGAGTCCCTTGGACTGCAAGGAGATCCAACCAGTCCATTCTGAAGGAGATCAGCCCTGGGATTTCTTTGGAAGGAATGATGCTAAAGCCTGAAACTCTAGTATTTGGACCCCTCATGCAAAGAGTTGACTCATTGGAAAAGACTCTGATGCTGGGAGGGACTGAGGGCAGGAGGAGAAGGGGACGACCGAGGATGAGATGGCTGGATGGCATCACCGGACTCGATGGACGTGAGTCTGGAGTGAACTCCGGGAGTTGGTGATGGACAGGGAGGCCTGGCGTGCTGGCAATTCATGGCGGTCGCAAAGAGGTCGGACACGACTGAGCGACTGAACTGAACTGAACTGAACTGTGAATAAAGAATGAATGAATGAGTGTATGAATCCCATTCCATCAAGGGCTATGTCTATCTATTACTAAATTGATCTAGAAAAAAATACATTTTTATGTATTTAAATACAATTGAATGAGTTTAAAAATTAACTCAGTACATTTCATCGAGCTTATTCACAAAGGGTAGGAAAAAGCCAGAGGCATTCTTACAGCTTAAAAATACTACCCGTTATCCAAGTTCTAGTGGGAAGTTTAATCCATGGGGAAAAATCAGAGGGTTTCTTCATCTTTCAGAATGTCCTGGTAATCATCTTAAAAGGGAAGTCAATTAAAAAAAAAAAAGCAGGGAGGAAATGAAGGAGTAGGGAAGGAAACATAATAAAAAAAAGAAAAAATCAAAAGAAAGGGAAGAAAAAGGGTCCTTTCTATCCTACAGACATGTTTTACTTACCTCTTACTGTATGATAAGCTATTTTGTCAGCATCTTCTACCTATGAAGGGATAAAGAGCAGGGCTTCCATGTAATGACCCATGTGGGTGAAATCTTATCACAGGTGTAAAAGGAAATGCTTTCTTATATTGAAAAATCATATATTATATATAATATTATATGGCACCCAACTCTAAGAAGGATGAGCTAAGTATCAGAAATGTGAATTAGCAGAAAATCCCTAGTACAGCTTATTAACATACTAATATTTTCTGGCAATTTATCCGTTCCTATAAGTACTGCCTTGGCTCAGACCATAAAAGCGTCTGCGTACAATCCAAGAGACTCAGGTTCGATCCCTGGGTTGGGAAGATCCCTTGGAGAGGGAAATGCCACCCCACTCCAATACTCTTGCCTGGAAAGTCCCATGGATGGAGGAGCTGATGGGCTACAGTCATGGGGTCACAAAGAGTCCGACACAAACTCAGCAACTTTCACTTTCTTTCTTTTCTGAGTACTGCTTAAATGTTTACTTGCTCAGAGAAGCCCTTTTCCGATTCCTCAGCCCAGGATGGATACTTTGTTACATGCTCTAATAGTATCTGGTACCTTCCACTAGGTCCCAGGTGAGACAGTGGTAAAGAATCGCCTGCAATGCAGGAGATGCTGGTTTGATACCTGGGTCCAGAAGATCCCTGGAGAAGGAAATAGCAACCCATTCCAGTATTCTTGCCTGGGAATCCATGGACAGAGGAGCCTGTGGGTTACATTCCCATGGGGCGGCAAAAAGTCAGACATGACTAAGCAACTGCACTCACACAGATATGCATACATACATGTGTGTATGATACATATATCATATATGGCAAGTTTTTGTTCCCAAGTAGCTCAGGGTAGAGAATCTGCCTGCAATGCAGGAGACGTGGGTTTGATCCCAAGGATGGGAAGATCCCCTGGAGAAGGGAATGGCTACCCACTCTAGTATTCTTGCCTGGGAAAGAGAGCCTGGTGAGCTACAGTCCAGGGAGTAGCAAAGAGTCAGACATAACTGAGTGATTAAGCATGCATGGGATACTTAATCACAGTGATTAAGTATAGCATGTTTTAACTTTACTTCCAATGTTTTACATTGGTTAAGATTTAAGTTATTTGCATTTTATCCATTAAAAACAAACAGTAGGCATTTGAATTATATGCATCTCCAGAAGAAAAGAGAACTTGTTTTGAAGCACTGTCTTTAGACAATTTCCTAAAGTGAACTAAACACAGGTAGAAAATCGAGTTGAATAAATATATATGCACCAAGAATATTGATGTTAACTTGTTCTGCTTGCTTTCCTAAGATTCTCTGGATTATCATGTATTTATGGCAGGCAGTAAGCCCAAAAGTGTTAATAACTCAGTCATTTCCAACTCTTTGCTACCCATGGACTGTAGCACAAGCTCCTCTGTCCATGGAATTCTACAGGTAAGAATACTGGAGTGGGTAGCTATTCCTTTCTCCAGGGATGCTTCCTGGTCAGGGATCAAACCCAGGTCTCCTGCATTGCAGTCAGATTCTTACTGTCTGAGCCACCAGGGAAGCCCAATATAATTTAAGCATTTCTCTGACATCCAGAGTCTTTGGAAGCAATACCTACTAAATACCTAACTCTGTGCTTCTTTGAATGTGCTCAGACGTTCAGTTGTGCCCAACCCTTTGGATCTTTGTGACCAGTGGACCCTAGCCCAC
>NW_017218008.1:0-12159 GCF_001704415.2 Capra hircus | reverse complement strand
TGGCAGTTTTGATCTCTGGTTTCTCTGCATGTTTTAAATCCCTCTTGAACATTTGGAAGTTCACAGTTCATGTGAACTTGGAGAATTTTGAGCATTACTTTACTAGTGTGTGAGATGAGTGCAATTGTGCAGCAGCTTGAATATTCTTTGTCATTGCCTTTCTTTGGGATTGGAATGAAAACTGACCTAATGACTAGATGTTTTCAATTGCATATGCTGAAAGAACTGGCTGTGCAGTTTTGAAGAAAAAAAAATCATTTTAACCCATTTTCTCTGAAGTGCAAGGCATATCATGGCCATCCCTGAATCATAAAGTCACCTTTTCTTTATGTAGTCATAGTTTCATGCCTAAATTATAGGCCAACTCATGCTCAAATGACTCTGATGTCAGGGGCAGATCAACTAATAAAAAGCTTGGATTGTCCCTCTGGAGGAAAGTGAGATCTTTGTCCCACGAGAAGAATCTGAAGGGTTAAGGGAACTTGCAAGAGTGGGGAAAGCTTAGTCCATCCTACATGTACCAAAATCTTAAATAAGGCTTATTTACTTTACCGAAGTAAAAAAACAGATGATGAAAACAATTATAAATCAATGAAAGGTAAAGAAACTCATAGTCTGTTATCAAAAATTGCATTCTAAGAAAACTTTGTTCTCTTAACCTAGAGAGGAGACTAAATTCCATCTGGTACCAGCTTACCAGAAGACAAACAAACAAACAAACAAATTATCGGTAAGCTTAAAAAATGTATATTCCATATATCTTGAAGTAGCAGTATTTCTGCAAAGGCATCAGTGTGAAATCATAGAAGACATGGTTAAAACCTGATTAAATAGAAATTGACAATGTAATCTGGTCACTGCTGCGACTTGAAATGCTTTAATATGATAACGAAATAAACTGACAGCATTTGACCAGGACATATCAGATTTTCACGGATGTCAGTTAATTTCGATATCTATATTAGGAACTGAAGGAATCTTTGAACCTAGGAAAGAAAACAACAGTCTCAAAGGCCCTTGCTGAATATCTATCAGCAAGGAATGTCTTTGCAAGGATCGCAAAATGAAGGGAAAATACACCGACCTGCCTCTGCAACTTCGGTCCTCTGAGCAGATCTGAGGTCTCCCTTTGTATAAGCTAACCTGTTCCTTCAAATAGAGGTTGCAACACAAAACAATTGGCCGCCTATTCTTCTCGAAGAGGATCTCTTTCCCCACATCCTGCGAACTCCCTTTCCCAGCCTCCAGGAAAAGCGCGTCTTGCAGTTCCTTTCAGAAAATCCTATGGACGGAGAAGCCTGGTAGGCTGCAGTCCGTGGGGTCGCTGAGGGTCGGACACGACTGAGGCGACTGCACTTTCATTTTCACTTTCATGCATTGGAGAAGGCAATGGCAACCCACTTACTGTTCTTGCCTGGAGAATCCCAGGACGGGGAGCCTAGTGGGCTACCGTCATGGCGTCGCACAGAGTCGAACACGACTGAAGCAACTTACAGCAGCAGCAGCAGCAGTTCCTTTCTTAGGGGCAGTTATCCCTGAGATTGGGACCTGGAAAGGCAGAGCCACCTCCACACACACGTCTTTTCTGTCCCCTTTCTCTGGAGGAGAGCTCTAGTGAGCCTAGGTCTGTCAGGAAAATTCTTGGCTTTGACGGGATCCACCCAGTGTGTGAACCTGCATACCCGACCTAGGGGCCACAGGCACCTGTTTTGCTCGAGTGGTCCTGGAGGGTGCAGCATAGCAAGAGCTTAAAATCCGTCCAATTTGTCTTTTTTTTTAACCTCGGGAGAACGAGTTTGCTCCACCTCCACCCTTTGGCAGTGTGGAGGGAAGAGGGCACACCCTCTCCAAAGGGGACATAGGGCCTACCAGGAGAGAAAGGCCCCTTGAGGAGCTGAGCCCAGGTAGGCAGCCAGTGATGTCAAGCACACTCCCGCTGCTTGCTTCTTCATGGCACTCCACGATCTGCTAGGAATGTCTTTGCAAGGATCTCAAAGGGAAGGGGAGATACATGGCCCTGTCTCTGGAACTTCAGTCCTCTGAGCAGATCTGGAGGTCTTGATTTGTATAAGCAAACCTGTTCCTTCCAAATAGAGGCTTGCAAACACACCCCCGGTGGTTGCCTCTTCTTCCCCGAAGAAGTCTTTCTTTCCCCACATGCTGCGAACTCCCTGTCCCAACCTCCAAGAATAGCGCTTCTTGCCATTCCTTTCTTAGAGGCAGTTATCCCTGAGCTTGGGGCCGTAGGGAGTAGCCCCACACTCACAGGGAAAGGCAAAGACTCCTCCATACATCTCCTCTATCCCCTTTGCTCTGGAGGAGAGCTCTAGTGAGCCTAGGTCTTTCAGGAAAATTCTTGGCTTGGACAGGATCTCACCCTGTTTGTGAACCTGCATACCCAACCAGGGGCCAGAGCACCTGTTTCACTAAAGTGGGCCCTGAAAGGGTGCAGCCTAGCAAGAGCTTGAAAACCCATTCAATTGCTGTTTTTGTACCTCTGACAGAGCGAGCTTGGCTCCACCCTTTGGCAGTGAGGAGAAAAGAGGCATGACACCCTCCCCAAGGGGACATGGGGCCTATTCGAGAGGAAAGGCCCCTTGTGGAGATGAGGCCAGGAAGGCACACAGTCGTGTCAAACACACTCCCACTGCTTGCTTCTTCAGGGGCACTCCCGCTATCAGCTAGGAATGTCTTTGCAATGATCACAAAGGGAAGGGGAGATACAGGCCCTGCTTTCTGGACCTCCGGTGCTCTGAGCAAATCTCGAGGTCTCCCGTTGTTGGTCAAGGTCAAGGTCAAGTTCAAGTTCAAGGTCAAGTTCAAGTTCAAGGTCAAGTTCAAGTTGAAGTTCAAAGTCAAGTTCAAGTTCAAAGTCAAGGTCAAGGTCAAGTTCAAGTTCAAGGTCAAGTTCAAGTTCAAGTTCAAGTTCAAATTCAAGTTCAAGGTCAAGTTCAAGGTTCAAGTTGAAGTTCAAGGTCCAAGTTCAAGGTCAAGGTCAAGTTCAAGCTCAAGGTCAAGGTCAAGTTCAAGTCAAGGTCAAGGTCAAGTTCAAGTTCAACGTCAAGTTCAAGTTCAAGTTCAAGTTCAAGTTCAAGGTCAAGTTCAATTTCAAGTTGAAGTTAAAGTTCAAGGTCAAGGTCGAGTTCAAGTTCAAGGTCAAGGTCAAGGTCAAGGCCAATTTCAAGTTCAAAGTCAAGGTCAAGGTCAAGTTCAATGTCAAGGTCAAGTTCAACTTCAAGGGCAGGGCAAGGCCAAGCCCAAGACCAAGGCAAGGGCAAGGGCAAGGGCAAGGCCCAGGCCAAGGCAAAGGCCAAGGCCACCAAAGCGAAGCCCAAACCCCGAAACGCCTGACAAAAGGCAGAAGCCACTAGGCCCCTGTGCAGAGGAAGCCACTGAAGGCAGCAAGGCCACAGAGCTCCCCGACTCCCATTCCACAGGAAGATGTGAGGATAAAGGGCCTCATCCCAGCACAGCACCCGCTCCCACCACCCCCCAACCCCGGCCCCCGCCCCCCGCAGCACGCCCCCTGAAACAACACTGTCTTCCCAGAAAAGAGAACGGAGAAGCCTTGTGTGTGCCAAAGGAGCAAGATGAACGAACGATGCCACGCCCTCCGAATTTGGGCACACCTGACGCCTCGAACCCCAGGCCTGGCCGATGGGTCCCAGCCGTTCTCGGGTAGGAGGGGGGTCAACACATTGGCCGAGAGCCCTTGCCCAGGCCACCCACAAATCCCCTGAGATGTGATCCGACCACAGGGACCGAGGGCAAACGTACCGCTTGAGGTGCTGGAGGAGCCGAACCAAGCCATGGTGGGAGAGGCACACGGGCACGCTGCAGACTGCTGGCCGAGTGGGCGGGGACCCAGCAGCTTAGGACTCTGGAGAACGGGAGGCGTCTCCGCCACCATTGACGTCAATAGGGTTTGGGTGGGTAGATGGAGGGGGCTGCCCCTGGCCTCGTTCCAAGCAGAGACCCTGGACGGAGTCCCGTGGAGCGAGTGGGCTTTTCCCGGGCACAGCTGTGCCCTGGACCGCCACGATCCCCGTTGGGGTGGGCGGGCAGTTCGCGGGCTTTGGTTTGTGGCCCTCCCTCGCAGCGGGGGGTGGGATCAACCCCGGGTGGATCAATCAGGGGCCCTCAGCAGTGCCAAGGGAGCTTACCGCCCCAGGAAACGCCCCAAGGTCCCTTTGAATTGGCCACCAATGCCCCCTTTCCCAGCCTGCCTTGCTCTGGGATTTCCCGCCTTTTCACATTCCACAGGTCCCTGGGCCTCGACTGTCCCCCCGCTGGCTCCTCCGAGGCATTCCGGGACACCAGACGCTCTCTCCAGCGCCTCCACCTAGATCCCTCGCTGTCCTCGCCTCCGTTTCCCCATGCCCCCTCCCCAATCCTCCGTGGGCTCTTGGCGTCCTTTCACTACAGCAGTCACAGAGTGCCAACAACCGAGGGCTTTGAGATTGCCTGGAGCCCAAGGCTCCGGCCAGAGACCTGAGGGGCCAGCGTCTGGACTGGCAGCTAATGCCATTTGGGGGCTTTTCTCACATGGAGCCTGAGGCCCGCACCTCCGCGGGCTAAACCACCAGGGCGAGTGCCCTGGAGATACCCACCCAAGGGGACAGTGTACCACCTACTGTGGGGAAGGAGGTTCCTGTTTTCCCTGCACTGGTTCGACTTTCACGCCGAGGATCGACTCACACCCACGGTGGCATGTAGGACAGCCCTTTGGGAAAGCCTCGTGGGAACGCCTCGTGTGAAAGCCTCGTGGGAAAGCCTCGAGGGAAAGCCACAGATCCCTTGATCCACGCGAAAGGGAAGCGTAACACCGCTGCTACAGCTCGGGAGGAAAGCGCATGTGCATGCCCCCACTCAAGACGAGGACTGACTCCACTGGAGAGACTCCAGAAGTACCCCAAAATCCATGTCAGCACTGGAGAGGAATGCTCAAGTTCCGGCACCGACTCCACACAAGGTCTTAGGCCCCAGCATCGACGGGGAGAGGAATCCCGAGAGGCCCCCGAGCAACTCGCATGGGGACTGGCCTTTCCTGAGGCCACCAGAGCGGGTCCCTGAGGTCCCCATCGTAAGTCGAGAGCACCTGCCATAAATCGAGAAAATCCAGGAGGTTCTCCCCTCCAGGCGAGATGAGGCCCATTTCCGCTGAGGTGTCTCGAGGCTAAACACATCTAACACCTGGAACTTCCAAAGGGTCCTTCACACCCTTGCTGCAAATCAAGAAGTTCCCCGACATACTCGTCTCCACTCGAGAGGAAGCACGAGAGTCCCCGCCCCACATCCAGAGGAACCCCGTTTCCCCCTCCTAGCTCGAGAGGAGGGTTCCTTTCCCTGCGTGGTCGGGAAAGAATTCCAGGCATTTCCGTCGCATCTCAAAAGGAGGTGCTCTCCACAGGAAAGGCAGAGGACTCCAGGGTCGTGCCACCATTCCGAGTCGCCCAGATGTCTCAGTCCATTCCAGGGAAACCTGTTTTCCCTGCACTGCCTCGACTTTCAAGCCGAGGATCGACTCACACCATGGTGGCACGTGGGACAGCCCTGTGGGAAAGCCTAGTGGGAAAGCCTCGAGGGAAAGCCACAGATCCCTTGATCCACGCGAAGGGAAGCGCGTCACTGCTGCTACAGCTCGGGAGGAAAGCGCACGTGCATGCCCCACTCGACACGAGGACTGACTCCCCTGGGGAGACTCCAGAAGAACCCAAGATCCATGTCAGCACTGGGAGAGGAATCCTCAGGTTCCGGGCACCCACTCCACAAAAGATCTTAGGCCCCGGGCATCGACTGGGAGAGGAATCCCGAGAGCCCGCGAGCAACTCGGATGGGGACTGGCCTTCCTGAGGCCAGCAGAGCGGGTCCCTGAGGTCCCCGTCGTAGGTCGAGAGCACCTGCCGCAACTCGAGAAAATCCAGGAGGTTCTCCCTCCAGGCGAGATGAGGCCCATTTTCCGCTGAGGCGTCTCGAGGCTAAACACATCTAACACCTGGAACTTCCAAAGGGTCCTTCACACCCTTGCTGCAACTCAAGAAGTTCCCCGACATACCCGTCTCCACTCGAGAGGAAGCACCAGGTCCCGCCCACATCCAGAGGAGCCCCGATTCCGCCTCATAGCTGGAGAGGAGGGATCCTTTCCCTGCGTGATCGGGAAAGAATTCCCCGGCGTTCCCGTCGCATCTAAAGAGGAGGCACTCCCACAGGAAAGGCGAGAGGAACTCCAGGGTAGTGCGACCATTCCCAGTGTCCCGCAAATGTCTCAGTCCATGCCAGGGTAAGCTGTTTTTCCCTGCACTGCCTCGACTTTCAAACCGAGGATCGACTCACACCACGGTGGCACGTGGAACAGCCCTGTGGGTAAGCCTCTTGGAAAGCCTCATGGGAAAGCCTCGAGGAAAGTCGCTGATCCCATGATCCACGCGACGGGAAGCGTGACACTGCTGCTACAGCTCGGGAGGAAAGAGCAGGTGCATACCCCCACTCGAGACGAGGACTGACTCCCCTGGGGAGACTCCAGAAGTACCCCAATATCGATATCAGCACTGGAGAGCAATCCTCAGGTTCCGGCACCGACTCCACACAGGGTCCTTAGGCCCCGGCATCGACGGGAGAGGAATCTCTAGAGGCCCCGAGCACTTGCTTGGGGACTGGCCTTTCCTGAGGCCACCAGAGCAGGTCCCTGAGGTCCCGACATAAGTCGAGAGCCACTGCTGCAACTCGAGAAAATCCAGGAGGTTCCCCCGTCTAGGCGAAATGAGCCCATTTCCGCTGAGGCGTCTCGAGGCTAATCACACCTAACCTTAGAACTTCCAAAGAGTCATCCACACCCTTGCTGCAAAATAAAAGTTCCCCGACATACCCGTCTCCACTCTAGTGGAAGCACGAGAGTTCTGCCCACATCCAGAGTAGCCCCGTTTCCGGCTTCTAGCTCGAGAGGAGGGATCCTTTCCCTGCGTGGTCGGGAAAGAATTCCGCGTTCCCGTCGCATCTCAAGAGGAGGCGCTCTCCACAGGAAAGGCGAGAGGAACTCCAGGGTCGTGCCACCATTCCCAGAGTCCCCCAGATGTCTCAGTCCATTCCAGGGAAACCTGTTTTCCGTGCACCCTCGACTTTCCAGCCGAGGATCGACTCATACCACGGTGGCAGGTGGGAGAGCCCTGTGAGAAAGCCTCCTGGGAAAGGCTCGTGGGAAAGCCTCAATTGAAAGCCACAGATCCCTTGATCCACGCGAAGGGAAGAGCGCCACTGCTGCTACAGCTCGGGAGGAAAGCGCACGTGCGTGCCCCCACTCGAGACGAGGACTGACTCCCCTGGAGAGACTCCAGAAGGTCCTTCACACCCTGCTGCAACTCAAGAAGTTCCCCGACATACCAGTCTCCACTCGAGAGGAAGCACGAAAGTTCCCCCCACATCCTGAGGAGCCCCGTTTCCGCCTCCTAGCTCGAGAGGAGGGATCCTTTCCCTGCGAGGTCGGGATAGAATTCCCTGCGTTCCCGTCGCATCTCAAGCGGAGGCGCTCTCCACATGAAAGGCGAGAGGATTTCCAGGTTCATGCCACCATTCCCAGAGACCCCCAGATATCTCAGTCCATTCCAGGGAAACCTGTTTTCCCTGCACTGCCTCGACTTTCAAGAGGAGGATTGACTCACACCACGGTGGCACGTGAGACAGCCCTGTGGGAAAGCCTCGTGGGAAAGCCTCGTGGGAAAACCTCAAGGGAAAGCCTCGAGGGAAAGCCACAGATCCCTTGATCCACGCCAGGGGAAGCGCGAAACTGCTGCTACAGCTCGGGAGGAAAGCGCACGTGCATGCCCCCACTCGAGACAAGGACTGACTCCCCTGGGGAGACTGCAGAAGTACCCCAAGATCCATGTCAGCACTGGAGACGAATCCTCAGGTTTCGGTACCGACTCCACACAAGGTCTTAGGCCCTGGCATCGAAAGGAGAGGAATCCCAAGAGGCCCCGAGCAACTCGCATGGGGACTGGCCTTTCCTGAGGCCACCAGAGCGGGTCCCTGAGGTTCCCGTCGTAAGTCGAGAACACCTGCCGCAACTGGAGAAAATCCAGGAGGTTCTCCCCTCCAGGCGAGATGAGGCCCATTTCCGCTGAGGCGTCTCGAGGCTAATCACACCTAACCTCTGGAACTTCCAAAGGGTCCTTCACACCCTTGCTGCAACTCAGGAAATTCCCCGACATACCCGTGTCCACTCGAGAGGAAGCACGAGAGTTCTGCCCACATCCAGAGGAGCCCCGTTTCCGCCTCCTAGCTCGAGAGGAGGAATCCTTTCCCTGCGTGGACGGGAAAGAATTCCCGGCGTTCCCGTCGCATTTCAAGAGGAGGGCGCTCTCCACAGGAAGGCGAGAGGAACTCCAGGGTCGTGCCACCTTTCCCAGAGTCCCCCAGATGTCTCAGTCCATTCAGGGAAACCTGTTTTCCTTGCACTGCCTCGACTTTCAAGCGAGGATTGACTCACACCACGGTGGCACGTGGGACAGCCCTGTGGAAAGCCTCGTGGGAAAGCCTCATGGGAAAGCCTCGAGGGAAAGCCACAGATCGCATGATCCACGCAAAGGGAAGCGTGACACTGCTGCTACAGCTCGGGAGGAAAGCGCACGTGCATGCCCCCACTCGAGACGAGGACTGACTCCCCTGGGAGACTCCAGAAGTACCCCAAGATCCATGTCAGCACTGGAGAGGAATCCTCAGGTTCCGTCACCGACTCCACACAAGGTCTTAGGCCCCGGCATCGACAGGAGAGTAATCCCAAGAGGCCCCCGAGCAACGCACATGGGGACTGGCCTTTCTTGAAGCCACCAGTCTGGTCCTGAGGTCCCCGTCGTAAGTCGAGAGCACCTGCCGCAACTCGAGAAAATCCAGGAGGTTCTCCCCTCCAGGCGAGACGAGGCCCATTTCCGCTGAGGCGTCTCGAGGCTAATCACATCTAACCTCTGGAACTTCCAAGGGGTCTTTCACAACCTTGCTGCAACTCAAGAAGTTCCCCGACATACCCGTCTCCACTCGAGAGGAAGCACGAGTGCCCCGCCCTCATCCAGAGGGGCCCCGTTTCTGCCTCCTAGCTCGAGAGGAGGGATCCTTTCCCTGCGTGGTCGGGAAAAAATTCCCGGCGTTCCCGACGCATCTCAAGTGGAGGCGCTCTCCATAGGAAAGGCGAGAGGAACTCCAGGGTCGTGCCACCATTCAACGAGTCCCCCAGATGTCTCAGTCCATTCCAGGGAAACCTGTTTTCCCAGCACTGCCTCGACTTTCATGCGAGGATCGACTCACACCACGGTGACACGTGGGACAGCCCTGTGGAAAGCCTCGTGGGACAGCCTGCATCGACGGGAGAGGAACAGCGACAGACCCTCTAGCAACTCGCATGGGGACTGGCCTTTCCTGAGGTCACCAGAGTGGGTCCATGAGGTCCCCGTCGTAAGTCAAGAGCACCTGCCGCAACTCGGTAAAATCCAGGAGGTTCTCCCCTGCAGGCGAGATGAGGCCCGTTTCCACTGAGGTGTCTCGCGGCACACTTGACCTCTGGAACTCCTGACCTCTGTTTTCCCATCTATTTGCCATGAAGTGATGAGACTGGATGCAATGATTTTAGTTTTCTGAATGCTGAGCTTTAAGCTAACTTTTTCACTCTCCTCTTTCACTTTCATCTGGAGACTCTTTAGTTCTTCTTCACTTTCTGCCATAAGGGTGGTGTCATCTGCATATCTGAGATTATTGATATTTCTCCCAGCAATCTGGATTCCAGCATGTGCTTCCTCCAGCCCAGTGTTTCTCATGATGTAGTTTGCATATAAGTTAATAAAGCAGGGTGACAATATAGAGCCTTGACATATTCCTTTTCCTAGTTAGAACCAGTCTGTTGTTCCATGTCCAGTTCGAACTGTTTCTTCCTGACCTGCATACAGGTTTCTCAAGAGACAGGTCAGGTGGTCTGGTATTCCCATCTCTTTCAGAATTTTTCCCAGTTTATTGTGATCCACACAGTCAAAGGCTTTGGCATAGTCAATAAAGCAGAAATAGATGTCTTTTTTTCTGGAACTCTCTTGCTTTTTCAATGATCCAGTGGATGTTGGCAGTTTGATCTCTGGTTTCTCTGCATGTTTTAAATCCCTCTTGAACATTTGGAAGTTCACAGTTCATGTGAACTTGGAGAATTTTGAGCATTACTTTACTAGTGTGTGAGATGAGTGCAATTGTGCAGCAGCTTGAATATTCTCATTGCCTTTCTTTGGGATTGGAATGAAAACTGACCTAATGACTAGATGTTTTCAATTGCATATGCTGAAAGAACTGGCTGTGCAGTTTTGAAGAAAAAAAAATCATTTTAACCCATTTTCTCTGAAGTGCAAGGCATATCATGGCCATCCCTGAATCATAAAGTCACCTTTTCTTTATGTAGTCATAGTTTCATGCCTAAATTATAGGCCAACTCGTGCTCAAATGGACTCTGATGTCAGGGGCAGATCAACTAATAAAAAGCTTGGATTGTCCCTCTGGAGGAAAGTGAGATCTTGGTCCCACGAGAAGAATCTGAAGGGTTAAGGGAACTTGCAAGAGTGGGGAAAGCTTAGTCCATCCTACATGTACCAAAATCTTAAATAAGGCTTATTTACTTTACCGAAGTAAAAAAACAGATGATGAAAACAATTATAAATCAATGAAAGGTAAAGAAATCCATAGTCTGTTATCAAAAATTGCATTCTAAGAAAACTTTGTTCTCTTAACCTAGAGAGGAGACTAAATTCCATCTGGTACCAGCTTACCAGAAGACAAACAAACAAACAAACAAATTATCGGTAAGCTTAAAAAAAGTATATTCCATATATCTTGAAGTAGCAGTATTTCTGCAAAGGCATCAGTGTGAAACCATAGAGGACATGGTTAAAACCTGATTAAATAGAAATTGACAATGTAATCTGGTCACTGCTGCGACTTGAAATGCTTTAATATGATAACTGGAATTATAACTGACAGCATTTGACCAGGACATATCAGATTTTCACGGATGTCAGATAATTTCTAGGATATCTATATTAGGAACTGAAGGAATCTTTGAACCTAGGAAAGAAAACAACAGTCTCAAAGGCCCTTGCTGAATCATCTATCAGCAAGGAATGTCTTTGCAAGGATCGCAAAGTGAAGGGAAAATACACCGACCTGCCTCTGCAACTTTGGTCCTCTGAGCAGATCTGGAGGTCTCCCTTTGTATAAGCTAACCTGTTCCTTCCAAATAGAGGTTTGCAACACAAAACAAGTGGCCGCCTATTCTTCCTCGAAGGAGGCTCTCTTTCCCCACATCCTGCGAACTCCCTTTCCCAGCCTCCTGGAAAAGCGCTTCTTGCAGTTCCTTTCAGAAAATCCTATGGACGGAGAAGCCTGGTAGGCTGCAGTCCGTGGGGTCGCTGAGGGTCGGACGCGACTGAGCGACTGCACTTTCATTTTCACTTTCATGCATTGGAGAAGGCAATGGCAACCCACTTACTGTTCTTGCCTGGAGAATCCCAGGGACGGGGAGCCTAGTGGGCTACCGTCTATGGCGTCGCACAGAGTCGAACACGACTGAAGCAACTTAGCAGCAGCAGCAGCAGCAGTTCCTTTCTTAGGGGCAGTTATCCTGAGATTGGGACCTGGAAAGGCAGAGCCACCTCCACACACACGTCTTTTCTGTCCCCTTTCCTCTGGAGGAGAGCTCTAGTGAGCCTAGGTCTGTCAGGAAAATTCTTGGCTTTGACGGGATCCCACCCAGTGTGTGAACCTGCATACCCGACCTAGGGGCCCAGGCACCTGTTTGCTCGAGTGGGTCCTGGAGGGGGGCTGCAGCATAGCAAGAGCTTAAAAATCCATCCAATTTGTTTTTTTTTTTTTTTACCTCGGAGAGAACGAGTTTGCTCCACCTCCACCCTTTGGCAGTGTGGAGGGAAGAGGGCACCACCCTCTCCCAAAGGGGACATAGGGCCTACCAGGAGAGAAAGGCCCCTTGAGGAGCTGAGCCCAGGTAGGCAGCCAGTGATGTCAAGCACACTCCCGCTGCTTGCTTCTTCATGGGCACTCCCACGATCTGCTAGGAATGTCTTTGCAAGGATCTCAAAGGGAAGGGGAGATACATGGCCCTGTCTCTGGAACTTCAGTCCTCTG
>NW_017218007.1:0-12160 GCF_001704415.2 Capra hircus | reverse complement strand
GCAAGGGTGTGAAGGGACCTTTGGAAGTTCCAGAGGTTAGGTGTGATTAGCCTCGAGACGCCTCAGCGGAAATGGGCCTCATCTCTCCTGGAGGGAGAACACCTGGATTTCTGGAGTTGCGGCAGGTGCTCTCGACTTACGACAGGAACCTCAGGGACACGCTCAGGTGGCCTCTGGAAAGGTCAGTCCCCATGCGAGTTGCTCGGGGCCTCTCGGGATTCCTCTCCCGTCGATGCAGGGGCCTAAGACGTTGTGTGGAGTCGGTGCCGGAACCTGAGGATCCTCCTCCAATGCTGACATGGATCTTGGGTACTTCTTTAGTCTCCCCAGGGGAGTCAGTCCTCGTCTCTAGTGGGGGCATGCACGTGCGTTTCCTCCCGAGCTGTAGCAGCAGTGTCATGCTTCCCTTCGCGTGGATCAACGGATCTGTGGCTTTCCCTCGAAGCTTTCCCACGAGGCTTTCCCACGAGGCTTTCCCACAGGGCTGTCCCACGTGCCACCGTGGTGTGAGTGGATCCTCAGCTTGAAAGTCGAGGCAGTGCAGGAAAAACAGGTTACCCTGTAATGGACTGAGACATCTGGGGGACTCTGGAATGGTGGCACGACCCTGGAGTTCCTCTCGCCTTTCCTGAGGAGCGCGCCTCCTCTTGAGATGGATGGGAACGCCGGGAATTCTTTGCCGACCACGCAGGGAAAGGATCCCTCTCTCGAGCTAGGAGGCGGAAACGGGGCTCTGGATGTGGGCGAGACTCTCGTGCTTCTCTCGAGTGGAGACGGGAATGTCGGGGAACTTCTTGAGTTGCAGCAAGGTTGTGAAGGACCCTTTGGAAGTTCAGAGGTTAGGTGTGATTACCTCGAGACGCCTCAGCAAAATGGGCCTCATCTCGCTTGGAGGGGAGAACCTCCTGGATTTTCTCGAGTTGCGGCAGGTGCTCTCGACTTACGTTGGGGACCTCAGGGACGCCCTCTGGTGTCCTCAGGAAAGGCCTCTCCACATGCGAGTTTCTCGGGGCCTCTTGGAATTCCTCTCCAGTCGATGCAGGGCCTAAGACCTTGTGTGGAGACGGTGCCGGAACCTGAGGATTCCTCTCCAGTGCTGACATGAATCTTGGGGTACTTCTGGAGTCTCCCCAGGGCAGTCAGTCCTTGTGTCGAGTGGGGGCATGTACGTGCACATTCCTCCCGAGCTATAGCAGTAGTGTCATGCTTCCCTTCGCGTGGATCAAGGGATCTGTGGCTTTCCCTCGAGGCTTTCCCCACGAGGCTTTCCCACAGGGCTGTCCCACGTGCCACCATGGTGTGCGTCGATCCTCGGCTTGAAAGTCGAGGCAGTGCAGGGAAAACAGTTTTCCCTGGAATGGACTGAGACAATCTGGGGGACTGTGGGAATGGTGTCCACGAACCTGGATTTCCTCTCGCCTTTCCAGAGTGAGAGCGCCTCCTCTTGAGAGGCGAAGGGAACGCCGGGAATTCTTTCCCGACCACACAGGGAAAGGATCCCACCACTCGAGTTATGAGGCGGAAAAGGGGCTCATCTGGATGTGGGCAGGACTCCTGTGCTTCCTCTCGAGTGGAGACGGGTATTTCGGGGAATTTCTTGAGTTGCAGCCAGGTTGTGAAGAACCCTTTGAAATTTCCAGAGATTAGGTGTGATTAGCTTCGAGACGCCTCAGCGGAAATGGGCCTCATCTCGCCTGGAGGGGAGAACCTCCTGGATTTTCTCCAGTTGAGGCAGGTGCTCACAACTTACGACCGGGACCTCAGGGACCTGCTCTGGTGGCCTCAGGAAAGACCAGTCCCCATGGGAATTGCTCGGTTACCTCTCGGGATTCCTCTCCCGTCGATGCCGGGGCCTAAGACATTGTGTGGAGATGGTGCCAGAACCTCAGGATTCCTCTCCAGTGCTGACATGGATCTTGAGGGACTTCTGGAGTCTCCTCAGGGAAGTCAGTCCTCGTCTTCAGTCTTGGCATGCACGAGCGCTTTCCTCCCGAGCTGTAGCAGCAGTGTCACCCCTTCCCTTGGCGTGGATCAAGGGATCTGTGGCTTTCCCTCGAGGATTTCCCACGAGGTTTTCCCACGAGGCTTTCCCACAGGGCTGTCCCACGTGCCACCGTGTTGTGAGTCGATCCTCGGCTTGAAAGTCGAGGCACTGCAGGGAAAACAGGTTTCCCTGGAATGGACTGAGATATCTGGGGGACTCTGGGAATGGTAGCACCACCCTGGAGTTCCTCTCGCATTTCCTGTGGAGAGCGCCTCCTCTGGAGATGCGACGGGAACCCCAGGAATTCTTTCCCAACACACAGTGAAAGGATCCCTCGTCTCGAGCTATGAGGGAGAAAAGGGGCTCCTCTGGATGTGGGCGGGACTCTCGTGCTTCCTCTCGAGTGGAGACGGGTATGTCGGGGAACTTCTTGAGTTGCAGCAAGGGTGTGAAGGACCCTTTGGAAGTTCCAGAGGTTAAGTGTGATTAGCTTCGAGACGCCTCAGCGGAAATGGGCCTCATCTCGCCTGGAGGGGAGAACCTCCTGGATTTTCTCGAGTTGTGGCAGGTGCTCTCGACATACGACGGGGACCTCAGGGACCCGCACTGGTGGCCTCAGGGAAGGCCATTCCCCATGCGAGTTGCTCGGGGCCCTCTCGGGATACCTGCCCCATCGATGCCGGGGTCTAAGACCTTGTGTGGAGTCGGTGCCGGAACCTGAGGATTCCTCTCCAGTGTGACATGGATCTTGGGGTACTTCTGGAGTCTCCCCAGGGGAGTCAGACATCGACTCGAGTGAGGGCAGGCACGTGCGCTTTCCTCCCGAGCTCTAGCAGCAGTGATACGCATCTCTTCGCGTGGATCGAGGGATCAGTGGCTTTCCCTCGAGGCTTTCCCACGAGCCTTTCCCACAGGGCTGTCCCACGTGCCACCGTGGTGTGAGTCGATCCTCGGCTTGAAAGTCGAGGCATTGCAGGGAAAACAGTTTTCCCTGGAATGGACAGAGACATCTGGGTGACTCTGGGAATGGTGGCACGAACCTGGATTTCCTCTCGCCTTTCCTGTGGAGAGCGCCTCCTCTTGAGATGCGATGGGAACGCCGGGAATTCTTTCCCGACCACGCAGGAAAGGATCCCTCCTCTCGAACTAGGAGGCGGAATCGGTGCTCCTCTGTATGTGGGCGGGACTCTCGTGCTTCCTCTCCTCTGGAGACGGGTATGTCGAGGAGTTTCTTGAGTTGCATCAAGGGTGTGAAGGAACTTTTGGAAGTTCCACATGTTAGGTGTGATTAGCCTGGATATGGCTCAGCGGAAATGGGCCTCATCTCGCCTGGAGGGAAGAACCACCTGGATTTTCTCCAGTTGAGGCAGGTGCTCACAACTTACGACCGGGACCTCAGGGACCTGCTCTGGTGGCCTCAGGAAAGACCAGTCCCCATGCGAATTGCTCGGGGTCCTCTCGGGATTCCTCTCCCGTCGATGCCGAGGCCTAAGACCTTGTGTGGAGATGGTGCCAGAACCTGAGGATTCCTCTCCAGTGCTGACATGGATCTTGGGGTACTTCTGGAGTCTCCCCAGGGGAGTGAGTCCTTGTCTCGAGTGGGGGCATGCACGTGCGCTTTCCTCCCGAGATGTAGCAGCAGTGTCACGCTTCCCTTCGCGTGGATCAAGGGATCTGTGGCTTTCCCTCGAGGCTTTCCCAAGAGGATTTCCCACGAGGCTTTCCGACAGGGCTATCCCACGTGCCACCGTGGTGTGAGTCGATCCTCGCCGTGAAATTCGAGGCAGTGCAGGAAAAACAGTTTACTCTGGAATGGACTGAGACATCTGGGGCGACTCTGTGAATGGTGGCACGACCCTGGAGTTCCTTTCGCCTTTCCTGTGGAGAGCGCTTCCCCTTGAAATGCGAGCGGAATGGCGGGTATTATTTCCTGACCAAGCAGGGAAAGGATCCCTCATGTCGAGCTTCGATACCAAAACGGCGTCTCCTCTGGATGTGGGCGGGACCCTCGTGCTTCCTCTCGAGTGGAGACGGGTATGTCGGGGAACTTCTTGAGTTGCAGCAAGGACCCTTTTGAATTTCCAGAGTTTTGGTGTGATGAGCCTCCAGATGCCTCCGAGGAAATGGGCCTCATCTCGCCTGGAGGGGAGAACCTCCTGGATTTTCTAGAGTTGGGCAGGGTCTCTCGAGTTACGACAGGGACCTCAGGGACCCGCTCTGGTGGCCTCAGGAAAGGCCAGTGCCCATGGGAGTTGCAAGAGAGCCTTTCGGGATTCCTCTCCCGTCAATGCCAGGGCCTAAGACCTTGTGTGGAGTCGATGCCGGAACCTGAGGATTCCTCTCCAGTGTTGACATGGATATTGGGGTACTTCTGGAGTCTCCCCAGGGGAGTCAGACCTCGACTCGAGTGGGGGCAGGAACGTGCGCTTTCCTCCCGAGCTCCTGCAGGAGTGTTACGCTTCCCTTCACGTGGATCAAGGGAGCAGTGGCTTTCCCCTCGATGCTTTCCCACGAGGCTTTCCCACAGGGCTGTCCCACGTGCCACCGTGGTGAGAGTCGATCCTCGGCTTGAAAGTCGAGGCAGTGCAGGGAAAACAAGTTTCCCTGGAATGGACTGAGACATCTGAGGGAATCTGGGAATGGTGGCACGACCCTGGAGTTCCTCTCGCCTTTTCTGTGGAGAGCGCCTACTCTTGAGATGCGACGGGAATGCTGGAAATTCTTTCCCGACCACGCAGGGAAAGCATCCCTTCTTTCCAGCTATGAGGTGGAAACGGGGCTCCTCCTCATGTGGGAGAGACTCTCGTGCTTCCTCTCGAGTGGAGACGGGCAGGTTGGGGAACTTCTTGAGTTGCAGCAAGCGTGAGAAGGACCCTTTGGTAGTTCTAGAGGTTAGGTGTGATTAGCCCCGAGATGCCTCAATGGAAATGGGCCTCATCTCGCCTGGAGGGGAGAAACTCCTGGATATTCTAGAGTTGCTGCAGGTGCTCTCGACTTACGATGGGGACCTCAGGGACCCGCTCTGGTGGCCTCAGGAAATTCCAGTCCCCATGCGAGTTGCTCGGGGCACTCTCCGGATTCCTCTCCCGTCGATGCCGGGGCCTCAGACCTTACGTAGAGTCGGTGCTGTAACCTGAGGATTCCTCTCCAGTGCTGACATGGATCTTGGTGTACTGCTGGAGTCTCCCCAGGGGAGTCAGTCCTCGTCTCGGTTGAGGGCATGCACGTGCGCTTTCCTCCCCAGCTGTAGCAGCAGTGTCGCGCTTCCCTTCGCGTGGATCAAGGGATCTGCGGCTTTCCCTCGAGGCTTTCCCACGAGGCTTTCCCACGAGGCTTTGCCACAGGGCTGTCCCACATGCCACAGTGGTGTGAGTCGATCCTCGGCTTGAAAGTCGAGTCAGAGCGGGGAAACAGGATTCCCTGGAATGGACTGAGACATCTGGGGGACTCGGAGAATGGTGGCATGTCCCTGGAGTTCCTCTCGCCTTTCCTGTGAAGAGCGCCTCCTCTTGAGATGGGACGGGAACGCCGGGAATTCTTTCCCGACCTCCCAGGGAAAGGATCCCTCCTCTCGAGCTATGAGGCGGAAACGGGGCTCCTCTGGATGTGGGCGGAACTATCGTGCTTCCTCTTGAGTGGAGACGGGTATGTCGGGGAACTTCTTGATTTGCAGCAAGGGTATGAAGGACCCTTTGGAAGTTCCAGAGTTTAAGTGTGCTTAGCCTTGAGATGTGTCAGCGGAAATAGGCTTCATTTGCCTGGAGGGGAGAACATCCTTGATTTTCTCGAGTTGCGGCAGGTGCTCTCGACTTACGACGGGGACCGCAGGGACCCGCTCTGGTGGCCTCAGGAAAGGCCAGTCCAAGATCCAAGACAGGCACTGGAGAGGGAGAGACATCACGAGAGGCTTCCGGAGCAACTCGCATGGTGACTGGCCTTTCCTGAGGACACCAAAGCGGGTCCCTGAGGTCCCCGTCGTAAGCCGAGAGCACCTGCGGCAACTCGAGAAAATCCAGGAGGTTATCCCCTCCAAGCGAGATGAGGCCCATTTCCGCTGAGGAGTCTCGAGGCTTATCACCCCTAATCTCTGGAACTTTCAAAGGGTCCTTCACACCCTTGCTGCAACTCAAGAAGTTCCCCGACATACCCGTCTCCACTCGAGAGGAAGCTCGAGAGTCCCGCCCTCATCCTTAGGAGCCCCTTTTCCGCTTCCTAGCTCGAGAGGAGGGATCCTTTCCCTGCGTGGTCGGGAAAGAATTCCCGGCTTTCCCGTCGCATCTCAAGAGGAGGCGTTCTCCACAGGAAAGGCCCGAGGAACTCCAGGTCATGCCACCACTCCCAGAGTCCCCCAGATGTCTCAGTCCATTCCAGGGAAACCTGTTTCCCTGGACTGCCTCGACTTAAAGCCGAGGATCGACTCACACAACGGTGGCACGTGGGACAGCCCTGCAGGAAAGCCTCGTGGGAAAGCCTCGTGGGAAAGCCTCGAGGGAATGCCACAGATCCCTTGTTCCCCGCGAAGGGAAGCGTGACACTGCTGCTACAGCTCGGGAGGAAAGCGCACGTGCATGCCCCCACTCGAGACGAGGACTGACTCCCCTGGGGAGACTCCAGCAGTACACCAAGATCCATGTCAGCACTGGAGAGGAATCCTCAGGTTCCGGAACTGTATCCAGACAAGGTCTCAGGCCCCAGCATCGACTGGAGAGGAATCCCGAGAGGCCCCGGAGCAACTCGCATGGGGACTGGCCTTTCCTGAGGCCAGCAGAGCGGGGTCCCTGAGGTCCCGTCGTAAGTCAAGAGCACCTGCAGCAAATCGAGAAAATCCAGGAGGTTCTCCCCTCCAGGCGAGATGAGGCCCATTTCCGCTGAGGCGTCTCGAGGCTATTCTCACTTAACCTCTGGAAGGTCCAAAGGGTCCTTCACACCCTTGCTGCAACTCAAGAAGTTCCCCGACATACCCGTCTCCACTCGAGAGGAAGCACTAGAGTCCCGCCCACATCCAGAGGAGCCCCGTTTCCCCCTGCTAGCTCGAGAGAAGTGATCCTTTCCCTGAGTGGTCGGGAAAGAATTCCCGGCGTTCCCGTCGCATGCCAAGTGGATGCGCTCTCCACAAGAAAGGCGAGAGGAACTCCAGGGTCGTGTCCACCATTCCCAGAGACCCCAGATGTCTCAGTCCATTCCAGGGATACCTGTATTCCCTGCACTGCCTCGACTTTCAAGCCGAGGATCGACTCACACCACGGTGGCACGTGGGACAGCCCTGTGGGAAAGCCTCGTGGGAAAGCCTCGTGGGAAAGCCTCGAGGGAAATCCACAAATCCTTTGATCCACGCGAAGGGAAGCGTGACACTGCTGCTACAGCTCGGGAGGAACGAGCACGTGCATGCCCCCACTCGAGACGAGGACTGACTCCCCTGGGGAGACTCCAGAAGTACCCCAAGATCCATGTCAGCACTGGAGAGGAATCCTCAGGTTCCGGCACCGACTCCACACAAGGTCTTAGGCGCCGGCATCGACGGGAGAGGAATCCCGAGTGGCCCCCGAGCAACTTGCATGGGGACTGGCCTTTCCTGAGGCCACCAGAGCGGGTCCCTGAGGTCCCCGTCGTTAGTCGAGAGCACCTGCCGTCACTCGAGAAAATCCAGGAGGTTCTCCCCTCCAAGCGAGATGAGGCCCATTTCCGCTGAGGCGTCTCGAGAGTAATCACACCTAACCTCTGGAACTTCCAAAGGGTCCTTCACACCCTTGCTGCAACTCAAGAAGTTCCCCGACATACCCGTCTCCACTCGAGAGGAAGCTCGAGAGTCCCGCCCTCATCCTTAGGAGCCCCTTTTCCGCTTCCTAGCTCGAGAGGAGGGATCCTTTCCCTGCGTGGTCGGGAAAGAATTCCCGGCTTTCCCGTCGCATCTCAAGAGGAGGCGTTCTCCACAGGAAAGGCCCGAGGAACTCCAGGTCATGCCACCACTCCCAGAGTCCCCCAGATGTCTCAGTCCATTCCAGGGAAACCTGTTTCCCTGGACTGCCTCGACTTAAAGCCGAGGATCGACTCACACAACGGTGGCACGTGGGACAGCCCTGCAGGAAAGCCTCGTGGGAAAGCCTCGTGGGAAAGCCTCGAGGGAATGCCACAGATCCCTTGTTCCCCCGCGAAGGGAAGCGTGACACTGCTGCTACAGCTCGGGAGGAAAGCGCACGTGCATGCCCCCACTCGAGACGAGGACTGACTCCCCTGGGGAGACTCCAGCAGTACACCAAGATCCATGTCAGCACTGGAGAGGAATCCTCAGGTTCCGGAACTGTATCCAGACAAGGTCTCAGGCCCCAGCATCGACTGGAGAGGAATCCGAGAGGCCCCGGAGCAACTCGCATGGGGACTGGCCTTTCCTGAGGCCAGCAGAGCGGGTCCCTGAGGTCCCCGTCGTAAGTCAAGAGCACCTGCAGCAAATCGAGAAAATCCAGGAGGTTCTCCCTCCAGGCGAGATGAGGCCCATTTCCGCTGAGGCGTCTCGAGGCTATTCTCACTTAACCTCTGGAAGGTCCAAAGGGTCCTTCACACCCCTTGCTGGCAACTCAAGAAGTTCCCCGACATACCCGTCTCCACTCGAGAGGAAGCACTAGAGTCCCGCCCACATCCAGAGGAGCCCCGTTTCCCCCTGCTAGCTCGAGAGAAGTGATCCTTTCCCTGAGTGGTCGGGAAAGAATTCCGGCGTTCCCGGTCGCATGCCAAGTGGATGCGCTCTCCACAAGGAAAGGCGAGAGGAACTCCAGGGTCGTGTCACCATTCCCAGAGACCCCAGATGTCTCAGTCCATTCCAGGGATACCTGTATTCCCTGCACTGCCTCGACTTTCAAGCCGAGGATCGACTCACACCACGGTGGCACGTGGGACAGCCCTGTGGGAAAGCCTCGTGGGAAAGCCTCGTGGGAAAGCCTCGAGGGAAATCCACAAATCCTTTGATCCACGCGAAGGGAAGCGTGACACTGCTGCTACAGCTCGGGAGGAACGAGCACGTGCATGCCCCCACTCGAGACGAGGACTGACTCCCCTGGGGAGACTCCAGAAGTACCCCAAGATCCATGTCAGCACTGGAGAGGAATCCTCAGGTTCCGGCACCGACTCCACACAAGGTCTTAGGCGCCAGCATCGGACGGGAGAGGAATCCCGAGTGGCCCCTGAGCAACTTGCATGGGGACTGGCCTTTCCTGAGGCCACCAGAGCGGGTCCCTGAGGTCCCCGTCGTTAGTCGAGAGCACCTGCCGTCACTCGAGAAAATCCAGGAGGTTCTCCCCTCCAGGCGAGATGAGGCCCATTTCCGCTGAGGCGTCTCGAGAGTAATCACACCTAACCTCTGGAACTTCCAAAGGGTCCTTCACACCCTTGCTGGCAACTCAAGAAGTTCCCCGACATTCCGTCTCCACTCCGAGATGAAGCACGAGCAGTCTCGCCCACATCCAGAGGAGCCCCGTTTCCGCCTCCTAGCTCGAGAGGAGGGATCCTTTCCCTGCGTGGTCGGCAAAGAATTCCCGGCGTTCCCGATCCATCTCAAGAGGAGGCGCGCTCCTCAAGGAAAGGCGAGAGGAACTCCAGGGTCGTGCCACCATTCCCAGAGTCCCCCAGATGTCTCAGTCCAATCCAGGGAAACCTGTTTTCCCTGGCACTGCTCGACATTCAAGCTGAGGATGACTCACACCACGGAGGCAAGTGGGACAGCCCTGTGGAAAAGCCTCGCGGGATAGCCTAGTTTGAAAGCCTCGAGGGGAAAGCCACAGAATCCCTTGATCCACGCGAAGGGAAGCTTGACACTGCTTCTACAGCTCGGGAGGAAAGCGCACGTGCATGCCCCCACTCGAGACGAGGACTGACACCCTGGGGAGACTCCAGAAGTACCCCAAGATTCATTTCAGCACTGGAGAGGAATCCTCAGGTTCCGCCCGCACCCCACACATGGTCTTGTGCCCCGTCATCGATGGGAGAATATCCGGAGAAACCCGAGCAACCGCATGGGGACTGGACTTTCCTGAGGCCACCAGACCGGGTCCCTGAGGTCCCCGTCATAACTCGAAAGCACCTGCCGAAACTCGAGAGAATCCCAGGAGGTTCTCCCGGTCCAGGCGAGATGATGCCCATTTCCGTTGAGGCATCTCGAGGCTAATCACACCTAACTCTGGAACTTCCAGAGGGTCCTTCACACCCTTGCTGCACCTCAAGAAGTTCCCCGACATACTCGTCTCCACTCGAGAGAAAGCACGAGAATCCGTCCACATCCAGAGGAGCCTTTTCCGCCTCATAGCTCGAAAGGAGGGATCCTTTTCCCTGCGTGGTCGGGACAGAATTCCCGGCGTTCCGTCGCATCTCAAGAGGAGGCGCGCTCTCCACAGGAAAGGCGAGAGGAACTCCAGGGTCGTGTCACCATTCCAGAGACCCCAGATGTCTCAGTCCATTCCAGGGATACCTGTATTCCCTGCACTGCCTCGACTTTCAAGCCGAGGATCGACTCACACCACGGTGGCACGTGGGACAGCCCTGTGGGCTGTGGGAAAGCCTCAAGGGAAAGCCTACAATCCTTTGATCCACGCGAAGGGAAGCGTGACACTGCTGCTACAGCTCGGGAGGAACGAGCACGTGCATGCCCCCACTCGAGACGAGGACTGACTCCCCTGGGGAGACTCCAGAAGTACCCAAATCCATGTCAGCACTGGAGAGGAATGCTCAGGTTCCGGCACCGACTCCTGACTCCACACAAGGTTTAGGCCCCGCATCCGACGGGAGAGAATACCGAGCGGCCACGGAGCAAACTCGATGAACTGGCCTTGTCCTGAACCACCTAAGCGGGTCTGAGGTCGCCCCGATCCGTACGCGAGCACCTGCAACTCGATGAAATCCATGGAGGGTCTCCCTCCAGGCAGAGATGAGCCCATTCCACTGAGGCGTTCATAGGCTAATCACACTAACCTCTGGAACTTCCAAGGGTCCCTTCAACACCGCTTGCTGAACCGAATTCCGCCTACATACCCGTCTCACGGAGGAAGCAGTATGTCCGCCCACATCCGAGGACCCTCCGTTTCCGCCTCCTAGCTCGAGAGGGACGATCTCTTCGCGCTGTGTGGTCGGGAAAGAATTCCGCGTTCACGAATCTCAAGAGGAGGCATCTCCAAACTGGAAACGGCTGGAGATGAACTTACCATGTCATGCACCATCTCCAGAGTCCTCCAGTATTAAGTCCCACTTCAGGGAAAACTTGTTTTTCCCTGCAGCTGTTTCGACTTTTCAAGCAGGAGGATCCGCTACACAGGCCCCGTGGGAACGACGCTCCTGCTGCGAAGCCTCCTGGGAAAGCGTCGTGGGAACCTCTGAGAAAGCCACGGATCCTTGATCCAGGGAAGTGAGCGTTACAATGCTGCTGACAGCTCGATCGTTAACGCACTGTTTTATGCCCACTCGAGACGAGACTGTACTCCACTGAGGAGGAGTCCAGAAGTTCCCAAGATCTCATCTCAGCACAGGAGAGATCCTCAGGTGAACGGCGGAATCCACACAGAGATTTAGGTCGCGGTTCGACGGGAGAGGAATCCCGAGAGCCCCCAGCAACTCCCATGGGGATGGCCTATCTGAGGCCACCCACGAGCGTTCCCTTGAGTCCCACCCGTAAGTCGAAGGCTGCCGAAACGCAGAGGTTTGAAATCCGGAGGCTTCTCCCCTCCAGGGCGAGTTAGGCCCATTTCCGCCTGAGGCTTCTCGGGTCTAATCAACCTAATCCTGGATCTCCAGGGTTACCCTTCTGGAATGAAGTAAGTTCCAGACATACCCGCTCCACTCAAATGAACCGACAGTTCATCCCCGCACCAGAGGAGCCCCGTTCCGCTCCTGGCTCGAAAGGAGGATCTTTGCCAGTGCTTGGTGGGAAGGAATTCCCCGTGTCCGTCCATTCGTCAAGAGGAGGCGCTCTCTTACCACCGAGGAAAGGGGAGGGAAACAAGGATCCTGCCACCATTCCCAGAGTCCGGGCAGTGTCTTCAGACCATTCCAGGGACACCTGTTTCCCTGCACATGCTCGACTTTCAAACCGAGGATTCGACTCACACCACCGGTGAGCACGCTGAGACAGCCCTGTGGGAAGGCCGCGTGGAAGCCTGGTGGGAACCTCGAGGGAAAGCCACAGATCACTTGATCCAC
>NW_017218006.1:0-22643 GCF_001704415.2 Capra hircus | reverse complement strand
TTTGCTCAGATTCATGTCCTCTGAGTCAGTGATGCCATCCAACCCATCTCATCTCTTGCCCACTTCTCCTTTTGCCTTCAGTCTTTCCCAGCATCAGGGTCTTTTCCAATGAGTTGGCTTGTTCTCTACTGTTGAGCTCATCTGTTCAGTTTTTCTTTTTTTGTTACTGTTTTTTCCGTTCTGAGATTTCCATTTTTTTCTTCTGTTTGCGTTGTGGTATAATTCCTAATTCTCCACCTGATTTCTTCTGATACTAACCTAGTACAGGGAGTGGGTTTTTCTTACAACCACTTGGTGGGAATGGGATATCCTAGTTCCCTACATGGTCTTCACTGACATTGCTGGATTGGTGAGAGGACTTTGTTAACTCAAAATTATCTGACACTATTTTGGCTATGACTTGTTGCAGTTAGATGAGGATGGAAGCCTGGGCTTCCCACTCAGCCTTTAGTGATAAGGGTGAAGGTTCACCACATTTTGTCTGTACTGTTTTTGACTGGAGTCGAATGATTATTGTTGTAAAGTTTTTTTTTCCTCTTGCTGGTCTGGCCCTTTTTTGGTCCTTTTGCTAGAGAGCAGGGCTTTTTGTGGAGATTTTGATAGCACCACTGGTGTTTCCAGATCGCTCAGTTCTTTAGCACTCAATCTGGGATATACAGGGCAAAAAGAAAGCCTGTGGAAGTCACTGCTATATTATGTGTTAGGTCTCAAGCCCGTGTGCTTCCTTCTCACTTTTAAGAAGCTTCTTGTTTGTTTATATATAGTATCCAGGCGTTTTCACTGTATTTATGGTGGGAAATAGGACTTCCCAGGTGGTACAGTGGTGAAGAATCTGCCTGCCAATGCAGGAGACAAAGAGACATAGGTTTGTTCCCTGGGTTGGGAAGATCTCCTGGAGTAGGAAATGGCAACCCATGCTAGTATTCTTGCCTAAAGAATCCCATGAACAGAGGAGCCTGGCAGCTACATTCCATAGGCATTGCAAAGTTAGACATGACTGACTAGGGCTGAGTGTGCGCACATGTGTGCTGTGTGTGCACACATACACGGTGAGGAATAGGGAACAACATGTCTATTTTATGTTTCCAGAATTAGAAGTCCAAAGATTGCACTTTTTCAAGAATTTTATCTGTCTTTTAGTGAACATATAGATTGCTTATGTTGTGTGTATGTCTAGAAGTGGGATTGCTAGGTAATATGTATGTGCATATTCAGCTTTAGCTTATACTATCAAAACATTTTTCCCAAATGGTTGTACCAGTTTACACTCCGCTAGTAGAGGATGTGTTTCATTTTGTTATCTGTCCTAATCATCGCTTGATGTCAGTTTTTATTAACCCGTTGTCATAGATATATAGTAGTAAGACTTCATAGTCTTTTAAAAAGTATTTATTTATTTGGCTGCATCAGATCTTAGTTGTGGCATACGGTATCTTTCTTGTGTCATGCAGGATCTTTCATTGCATAGCACAAACTCAGTAGTTCTAGCTTGCAGGCTTAGTTGCCCTGCGGCATGTGGGATCTCAGTTACCGGATGAGGGATCGAACTCGCGTACCCGGCGTTGCAAGGTGGATTCTTAACTGCTGGACCACTAGGGAAGTCCCAAGGCTTCATAATCTTGATCTGTATTTCCTGATAACTAATTCCAAGTAGTTTATAGATTTAAATGTTGAAACTAAAGCAAAAGGTGTTAACTGGCAATAGCACAGAGTATTTTCCTGATTTTGTTGTAAGAATTTTTTGTAAATAGGACACACAAAGTGCTGACCATAAAAGGAAAAATTGATAGATTGAGCATGATTAAAATTAAGAACTTCTATTCATCGAAGGCATTTTGTGATAAAATGAAAAGGCAAAACCATAAGCTGGGAGAAGCTATTTTCAATAAAATGATTCAAAAAGGACTCTTACCCAGAATATGTAAAGAATTCTTAAAAATCAGGATACTAAACCAGACAACCTCATTGTTAGATGAGCAAAAAGCTTGGAAAAGACTTTACAAAAGATAATATCCAAATGACCAATACACATACAAAAATGTGATCATTTTTATTAATCATGAGAGAAATACAAGTTAAACACATTTTTGTCAAAGATGCAAAAAAATGTTTCAATGAAGGGAGGATAAGCTTTTCAATGAATGGTGTTGAAACAGTGGGGTATTCATAAGCTGAAGACAAACCTTGAATTAAGCCTAACCCCATTCAAAAATCAAGTCAAAGTGGATCCTAAATCTGAGTGTAAAAATGATATGTAAGAGAACATAGAAGAAAGTCTTTAGGAACTAAGATTAAGCAGAGATGTCTTAGCTGTGACACCAAAGCATATAAGCCATTAAATAAAAAATCAATAATGAACAACCAAAATTAAAAACTTTTGTCTGTGAGAGACTATGTGAGAAGAGGAAAAGACAAGCACCAACTTTGAAACTGCATATCTAACAAAGAAGTCATATGTAGAGTATATGAAGAATTATCTAAATGTAATGGTAAGAGAAGTTGTTTTTTTCAGTTAGAAAATTAGTCAAGGACTTAAACTTTGCTTCACTGAAGAGAATCTATGTCTGGCAAAAGAAAGAAAAAAACACAGGAAAAGATGTTCGGCATGATTAGCTAACAGGGAATGTAAATTAAAACCACAAGATATCATTTCATATCTATCAAAGTAACTAAAAATAAAAAAATAGTAATACTGCCAAATGCTGATGAGGTTGCAGAGAAGAAACTGGATTTCTTCTGCAGTGCTGGTGAGAAAATGAAATGGCACAGCCACTCTTCCTGAAAAATAGGTATTTTTTTTTTAAACTAAACCATCAAACATTTGCTTAATTGTAAAATCTTGCAATCACAGTCTTGGAAATTTATGCCAGAGAAGTGAAAAACTTTCTATGTGAAAATTTTCACATCGAAACCTATACACATCTTTATTTTTGATAAACAAAAACTGGAAACAACCCAAATGTCCTTTAACATGTGACTGGATAAACAAATTGTGATATGTCCATATAATTAAATACTGCTCAGGAGTAAAAAGAAATGAACTGTTCATAATGATCCAGACAACAACTTGGATGGATCTTGAGGGTATTATGCTGAGTGAAAAATGCCAGTCTCAAAAAGTTACATATGATGTGATTCCATTCATATGGTATTCTTGATGTTACAAAATTATAGTGATAAAGAGCCCGTTAGTGGTTGCCAGGGATTAGAGTTAAGGAGATAGTGTAAATACTAAGGGATAACTTATGGGAGGTTTTTTGTGGTGATGGAATGGTTCTGATTCCTGCTTGGTTATATGATTCTGCATATGTGATAAATTTTCATGGAGCTATACACCAAGCAATAAAAATATGTATAAAAACCAGTGAAATCCAAACAAACTCTGTGATTGAGTTCATAGTTTTGTACCAGTACCCATGGCAGTTTCCTGTTTTTGACAACATATTGTAGCTATGTAAGTTGTTGCCATTTGGAAAAGCTGGATGAACCAGTACACAGGAACTCTTTGTACCACTTTTGCAAATTCTTATGAACCGTAACTATTTTTTAAAGGTTATACTTTATTAAAAGACCAATATCATGAGTTATCTAAGATCTGAAACATTGGAATTCTCATACTCTGCTGGTGGGAATGTAAATTGGAATGACCACTTTGGAGAACTATTTGTTCAGCTTTAATAGTGCCATGTATATACTGTGTGATCCTGCAGTTCTACTCTTAGGTATATATACCTAAAAGAAATGCTTGCAGATTTTTAACCAAAAAACATACAAAAATGGTTTATAGCAACACCATCCAAATATGGTTCATATTTTAATTGTGTCTTATTGTGTACCTTAATACTAAGAAAATCTGAAAATATCCTGGTTAAGTTTAATTTAGTATGGGCTTACATATTCCAGACTGAATAATATTAAAGGTTAAATAGTTGTAGAATAATTCTTGATGCTGGTTCAGTCACTTGAATCTCTGTTTCTTTATTTTTCTTCTGAGGACAAAATTACACGTTTGCTTCCCACTTGTATGCCTTTAAGAAACAAAATATGTCACTGACTACATCTTTATCGTGTAAATAAGTACCTCTATTATTGCAAACTAGACTATATTACAATTGTTTATATGTCTTTTAAAATTTTTTGTAGTTAGTGGTCTCCTTTAGTGCAGTTACCAGATTTTTTTTTTCATCTTTTGTATTCCCAGAGTAGTTCAGCACTTGGAATTGATAACAGTTTGATAAACATGCTTATTAAACCCATTCAACTGTTCATTAGTGGATAGATTACCAAAGAGTTTTGAAGTTCTCTCCTCTGTTTTCTCTTATCTGTGTGTTTTTTAACCCATATAGTCCATACTGTTCTATATGCTTGATCCTTTAGCTGGTGTGGAATAGATCTAAGTAACTGAAGTAATTTTGGAGCAGCATTTGCCCATAAACTTTAAGTATATCTACTAATTAAAGAAAGCACAGTTCATTCTCTGTAATGAGTATGTTTTACAGATAAGTATAAAGAAGAAAATAATGATCATCATCTTAGTGACCAGAGGTAACCACTGTTAACGTTGTTTGTATGTAGCTATGTATATGTTTTGTTTTCTAATACAGTTGCAATTATACTTAATTAAGTTCTATATCCTGCTTTTTTCCCCCACATAAGGTAATATTGTAGTTTTTTTTTTTTCTTTCTTTCTTTTGCGCCACACCACATGGCATGCAGGAATTTTAGTTCCCCAGCCAGGGATCCAACCCATGCCCCCTGCAGTGGAAGCATGGAGTCTTAACCACAGGACAAGTCCCTATATTGTAGATTTTTATGGTAATGTACCATGTTGAATAGGCAGAGTGTAAGTTAGTCTTGTGTGTCACACAGGTTTTTTCCCCCAAACTAATGCCCTTGTAAATAACACTGTGATGAACATATATTCTTACATTTCTGGTAATTTCTATAGGTTATATTCCTAGACATGTGATAGCTCCAAGATGATGATATAAAACATGACTAGTACTGTAATTCATCTTGTACCAGAATTTTTCTTTATTATGAGCTTGTTCTTATTAAATTTTGAGCTTCTTTGCATTCTGGTTTATAATACTATACCTATAATAGGTATGGAATTTTAGTTACTAATTTTCTGTCATGAAGTTGTAGAAAGTAAGGCTTGGTGTATAATGGCATTTTATGGAGATTGTTTTGAGTTCATTATATTCCAGAGTTTTTCTCAACTGTCAACAGTAAACAAATTGTATAGTCATCTAGTGAAATATTATGCAGCTAACAGGGTTGATGTTTACTAAGAAATTTTAGAAAATGCTTATAATATAAACTGTATATACAGATACTGTATTATCTTGGCTGAATAAGACAAAAATGTATATACTTGGAAAAAGAAACCTATATATGAAGTGTACTATGCTTTGAATGGAGGTTATTTTTATAGAGTAGAACTGAATAATTTTTTTTTCTTTAAACTTGTTTATATATTTTTAAAATGTTATCTATGATCTTTTAAAATTAGATTTCTGTTTATATCAAATTAATATAATTACATATATAAAAATTAGTCTGTTCACCAGAGGTCTGTTCAACCTCTTCCTACTCATGACCTCCACACTCTGCAGATAACAGTTTCAAATCTTAGCAGTTCTTCTGGTTAACATCAGTAAAGCCATAAAATCTTACTTCATGTACTCTTTTATTCTATTTACATATATCATTTCTACAATTTAAGGTGGCAGTTTACTCACATGCATATACATGCTTTTCCACATTCATTTTCTCAGTACCCTTTTCCTTGCTATTTGCCTAAGTCAGTTTGGAGTGTTTGCTTAGTTGTGACTATGTAAATATTCACAGTTAAGCCATTTAAAACGCTATTACTTTTCCTTTTTTTCTGCGCCTGTTCATTTTTGTTGAAGTTATGGCTTTTTTTTTTTTTTTACCATTTGCTTAGTTTTCTTTGACTATTGCTAATTCATTCCCAAATTCCCTACAGAAATATAAATTCTTTTGTTTCAGTATAGCAGGTAATCTATCAATTTTGTTTACTTTTTTCTTGAATACATTCTTCCTGGAGCCCTCTGTCTTGTTGATCCTATTTTTGTTACCTTGTTGTTGTTCAGTAGTCATGTCTGACTACTTATGACTCCATGGACGGCAGCATGCCAGGCTTCCCCGTCCTTCACTATTTCCCAGAGTTTGCGCAAACTCATGTCCATTGAGTCAGTGATGCCATCCAACCAACTCATCCTCTGTTGCCTCCTTTTCCTCCTGCCCTCAGTCTTTTCCAGCATCAGGGGCTCTTCCCATCATGTGGCCAAAGTATTTGAGCTTCACCTTTAGCAGTCCTTCTAATGAATATTCACGGTTGAATTCCTTTAGAATTTACTGGTTTGATCTCCTTCCTGTCAAGGGGACTCTCAAGTGTCTTCTCCAGTACCATAATTCAAAAGCATCAATTCTTTGGCACTCAGCCTTCTTTGTGGTCCAACTCTCACATCTGTACCCTTTCCTGGTGGCTCAGATGGTAAAGAGTCTGCCTGCAATAGAGGAGGCCTGGGTTCAATCCCCAGGTCAAGAAGATCCCAGTGAGAAGGGCATGACAACCCACTCGAGTATCCTCGCCTGGAGAATCCCATGGACAGAGGAGCCTGGTGGGCTACAGTCCATGGGATTGCAAAGAGTCAGACACGACTGAGCAATTGACACAACAGCAACTCACATCCATACATGACTACTGGAAAAATCATAGCTTTGATTATACAGAAATTTGTCAGCAAAGTGATGTCTCTGCTTTTTAATGTGCTGTCTAGGTTTGTCATAGCTTTTCTTCCAAGGAACAAGCGTCTTTTAATTTCATGGCTGCAGTGACTGTCTTCTGTGATTCTTGAGCCCAAGGAAAATCTGTCACTGTTTCCACCTTTTCCCCATCTACTTGCCCAGAAGTGCTAGGACCAGATGCCATGTTCTGTGTTTTAAATGTTAAGTTTCAAGCCAGCTTTTTCACTGTCTTTCACCCTCATCAAGAGGCTCTTTAATTCCTCTTTGACTTCTGCCATTAGAGTGGTATTATCTGCATACCTGAGGTTATTGATATTTCTCCTGGAAATGTTGATTCCAGGTTGTAATTAATCTAGCCCAGCATTTCATGTGATGTACTCTGCGTATAAGTTAAATGATCAAGGTGACACTACATAGCCTTGACGTGCTCCTTTCTCAGTTTGGAACCAATTCGTTGTTCTATGTCCAGTTCTAACTGTTGCTTCTTGACCTGCATATAGGTTTCTCAGGCGGGTAGGGTGGTCTAGTATTCTTACCTCTTTAGAATTTTCCACAGTTTGTTGTGATCTACACAACCAAAGGCTTTAGCGCAGTCAGTGAACCAGAAGTAGATGTTTTTCTGGAATTCTCTTGCTTTTTCTGTGATCCAGCCATTGTTGGCAATTTGATCTCTGGTTACTCTCCCTTTTCTAAATCCATCTTGAACATCGGGAATTTGTTGGTTCAGGTACTGCTGATGTCTAGCTTGAAGGATTTTGAGCATTACCTTGCAACCATGTGAAATGAGCACACTTGTACAGTAGTTTGAACATTCTTTGGCATTGCCTTTCTTTCGGATTGGAATACAAACTTATTTTTTCAGTCTTGTGGCCATTGCTGAGTTTTCCAAATTAACTGATGTTGAGCAAAGCACCTGTTACCCTATACCTTGCATCTATCTAACTTCTGTTTACATATGTTACATTATATTGCAATTGCAGGGATTCCCTGGTGACTCAATGCTAAAGAATCTGTCTGCCAATGCAGGAGATGGGGGTTCGATCCCTGGTCTGAGAAGATATCCTGGGGAAAGAAATAGCAACCCACTCCAGTTTTTTAGTGTAGAAAATTCCATCAAGAGAGGAGCATGGTGGGCTGAAGTCAGTGGGGTTGCATAGAGTCAGACAGGACAGCTACTTAACAACAACTGAACAACAATTGTAATTATATATCAGCCACCCCTCCTACACTCAGCTCCTTGAGCAGTGTCCTTCATTTTGAATACTTAATGCTCATAACACTCAGTTCAGTTCACTTCAGTCGCTCAGTCATGTCCGACTCCTTCCGATCCCATGAATTGCAGCACGCCAGGCCTCCCTGTCCATCACCAACTCCTGGAGTTCACTCAAACTCACGTCCATCGAGTCGGTGATGCCATCCAGCCATCTCATCCTCGGTCATCCGCTTCTCCTCCTGACCCCAATCCCTCCCAGCATCAGAGTTTTTCCAATGAGTCAACTCTTCGTGTGACGTGGCCAAAGTACTGGAGTTTCAGCTTTAGCATCATTCCGTCCAAAGAAATTCCAGGGCTGATCTCCTTTAGAATGGACTGGTTGGATCTCCTTGCAGTCCAAGGGACTCTCAAGAGTCTTCTCCAACACCACAGTTCAAAAGTATCAATTCTTTGGTGCTCAGCTTTCTTCACAGTCCAACTCTCACATCGATACATGACCACAGGAAAAACCATAGCCTTGACGAGTTGGACCTTTGTTGGCAAAGTAATGTCTCTGCTTTTCAATATGCTATTTAGGTTGATCATAACTTTCCTTCCAAGGAGTAAGCGTCTTTTAATTTCATGGCTGCAGTCACCATCTGCAGTGATTCTGGAGCCCAAAATAATAAAGTCTGAAACTGTTTCCACTGTTTCCCCATCTATTTCCCATGGAGTGATGGGACCAGATGCCATGATCTTCGTTTTTTGAATGTTGAGCTTTAGCCAACATTTTCCCTCTCCTCTTTCACTTTCATCAAGAGGCTTTTTAGCTCCTCTTCACTTTCTGCCATTAGGGTGGTGTCATCTCCATATCTGAAGTTACTGCTATTTCTCCCGGCAATCTTAATTCCACCTTGTGCTACTTCCAGCCAAAGGTTTCTCATGATGTACTCTGCATATAAGTTAAATAAGCAGGGTGACAATATGCAGCCTTTACATACTCCTTTTCCTGTTTGGAACCAGTCTGTTGTTCCATGTCCAGTTCTAACTGTTGCTTCCTGACCTGCATACAGATTTCTCAAGAGGCAGGTCAGGTGGTCTGGTATTCCCACCTCTTTCAGAATTTTCCACAGTTTATTGTGATCCACACAGTCAAAGGCTTTGGCATAGTCAATAAAGCAGAAATAGATGTTTTTCTGGAACTCTCTTGCTTTTTCGATGATCCAGCGGATGTGGGCAATTTGATCTCTGGTTCCTCTGCCTTTTCCAAAGCCAGCTTGAACATCTGGAATTTCTCAGTTCACGTATTGCTGAAGCCTGGCTTCGAGAATTTTAAGCATTACCTTACTAGCGTGTGAGATGAGTGCAATTGTGCAGTAGTTTGAGCATTCTTTGGCATTGCCTTTCTTTGTGATTGGAATGAAAACTAACCTTTTCCAGTCCTGTGGCCACTGCTGAGTTTTCCAAATTTGTTGGCATATTGAGCAGCACTTTCACAGCATCATCTTTCAGGATTTGATAGCTCAACTGGAATTCTATCACCTCCTCTCGCTTTCTTCGTAGTGATGCTTTCTAAGACCCACTTGACTTCACACTCCAGGATGTCTGGCTGTAGGTGAGTGATCACACCATCGTGATTATCTGGGTTGTGAAGCTCTTTTTTGTATAGTTCTTCTGTGTATTCTTGCCACCTCTTCTTAATATCTTCTGCTTCTGTTAGGTCCAAACCATTTCTGTCCTTTATCAAGCCCATCTTTGCATGAAATGTTCCCTTGGTATCTCTAATTTTCTTGAAGAGATCTCTAGTCTTTCCCATTCTGTTGTTTTCCTCTATTTCTTGGCATTGATCGCTGAGGAAGGCTTTCTTGTCTCTCCTTGCTATTCTTTGGAACTCTGCATTCAGATGCTTATATCTTTCCTTTTCTCCTTTGCTTTTTGCTTCTCTTCTTTTCACAGCTATTTGTAAGTCTTCCCCAGACAGCCATTTTGCTTTTTTTGCATTTCTTTTCATGGGGATGGTCTTGATCCCTGTCTCCTGTACAATGTCACGAACCTCCATCCATAGTTCATCAGGCACTCTGTCAGATCTAGTCCCTTAAGTCTATTTCTCACTTCCACTGTATAATCATAAGGGATTTGATTTAGGTCATACCTGAATGGTCTAGTGGTTTTCCCTACTTTCTTCAGTTTAAGTCTAAATTTGGCAATGGGGAGTTCATGATCTGAGCCACCGTCAGCCCTGGTCTTGTTTCTTTTGACTCTGTAGAGCTTCTCCATCTTTAGCTTAAAAGAATTTATTGCCAAATTCAGACTTAAATTAAAGAAAGTAGGGAAAACCACTAGACCATTCAGGTATGACCTAAATCAAATCCCTTATGATTATACAGTGGAAGTGAGAAATAGATTTAAGGGCCTAGATCTGATAGATAGAGTGCCTGAGGAACTATGGAATGAAGTTCGTGACATTGTGCAGGAGACAGGGATCAAGACCATCTCCATGGAAAAGAAATGCAAAAAAGCAAAATGGCTGTCTGGGGAGGCCTTACAAATAGCTGTGAAGAGAAGAGGCGAAAAGCAAAGCAGAAAAGGAAAGATATAGGCATCTCAATGCAGAGTTCCAAAGAATAACAAGAAGAGATAAGAAAGCCTTCTTCAGCGATCAATGCAAAGAAATAGATGAAAAGAACAGAATGGGAAAGACTAGAGATCTCTTCAAGAAAATTAGAGATACCAAGGGAACATTTCATGCAAAGATGGGCTCAATAAGGGACAGAAATTGTATGGATCTAACAGAAGCAGAAGATATTAAGAAGAGGTGGCAAGAATACACGGAAGAACTGTACAAAAAAGATCTTCACTACCCAGATAGTCATGATGATGTGATCACTAATCTAGAACCAGACATCTTGGAATGTGAAGTCAAGTGGGCCTTAGAAAGCATCACTACGAACAAAGCTAGTGAAAGTGATGGAATTCCATTTGAGCTGTTTCAAATCCTGAAAGATGATGCTGTGAAAGTGCTATACTCAATATGCCAGCAAATTTGGAAAACCCAGCAGTGGCCACAGAACTGGAAAAGGTCAGTTTTCATTCCAATTCCAAAGAAAGGCAATGCCAAAGAATGCTCAAACTACTGCACAATTGCACTCATCTCACATGCTAGTAAAGTAATGCTCAAAATTCTCAAAGCCAGGCTTCAGCAATACATGAACTGTGAACTCCCTGACATTCAAGCTGGTTTTGAAAAGGCAGAGGAACCAGAGATCAAATTGCCCACATCCGCTGGATCATGAAAAAAGCAAGAGTTCCAGAAAAAACATCTATTTCTTCTTTATTGACTATGCCAAAGCCTTTGACTGTGTGGATCACAATAAACTGTGGAAAATTCTGAAAGAGGTGGGAATACCAGACCACCTAACTTGCCTCTTGAGAAATCTGTATGCAGGTCAGGAAGCAGCAGTTAGAACTGGACATGGAACAACAGGCTGGTTCCAAATACGAAGAGGAGTACGTCAAGGCTGTATATTGTCACCCTGCTTATTTAACTTCTATGCAGAGTGCATCATGAGAAACGCTGGACTGGAAGAAACACAAGCTGGAATCAAGATTGTCGGGAGAAATATCAATAACCTCAGATATGCACATGACACCACCCTTATGGCAGAAAGTGAAGAGGAGCTAAAAAGCCTCTTGATGAAAGTGAAATAGGAGAGGGAAAATGTTGGCTTAAAGCTCAACATTCAGAAAACGAAGATCATGGCATCCGGTCCCATCACTTCATGGGAAATAGATGGGGAAACAGTGGAAACAGTTTCAGACTTTATTTTTTTGGGCTCCAGAATCACTGCAGATGGTGACTGCAGCCATGAAGTTAAAAGACGCTTACTCCTTGGAAGAAAAGTTATGACCAACCTAGATAGCATATTCAAAAGCAGGGACATTACTTTGCCGACTCAGGTCTGTCTAGTCAAGGCTATGGTTTTTCCTGTGGTCATGTATGGATGTGAGAGTTGGATGGTGAAGAAGGCTGAGCGCCGAAGAATTGATACTTTTGAACTGTGGTGTTGGAGAAGACTCTTGAGAGTCCCTTGGACTGCAAGGAGATCCAACCAGTCCATTCTGAAGGAGATGAACCCTGGAATTTCTTTGGAGGGAATGATGCTAAAGCTGAAACTCCAGTACTTTGGCCACCTCATGCGAAGCGTTGACTCATTGGAAAAAACTCTGATACTGGGAGGGATTGGGGGCAGGAGAAGAAGGGGATGACCGAGGATGAGATGGCTGGATTGCATCACCGACTCGATGGACGTGAGTCTGGGTGAACTCCGGGAGATGGTGATGGACAGCGAGGCCTGGCGTGCTGCAATTCATGGGGTCGCAAAGAGTCGGACACGACTGAACGAGTGAACTGAACTGATCTGAGCTGCAGTCAGCTCCTGGTCTTGATTTTTTTGACCGTATGGAGCTTCTCCATGTTTGGCTGCAAAGAATATAATCGATCTGATTTCGGTGTTGACCATCTGGTGATGTCCATGTGTAGAGTCTTCTCTTGCTTTGTTGAAATAGGGTGTTTGCTGTGACCAGTGCATTCTCTTGGCAAAACTCTTATTAGCCTTTGCCCTGCTTCATTCCGTATATCAAGGTCAAATTTGCCTGTTACTCCAGGTGTTTCTTGACTACCTCCTTTTGCATTCCAGTCCCCTATAATGAAAAGGACATCCTTTTGGGGTGTTAGTTCTTAAAGGTCTTGTAGATCTTTATAGAACCGTTCAGCTTCATCTTCATCATTTCTGGTTGGGGCATAGACTTGGATTACTGTGATATTGAATGGCTTGCCTTGGAAACAAACAGAGATCATTCTTTCATTTTTGAGATTGCATCCAAGTACTGCATTGCGGACTCTTGTTGACCATGATGGCTACTCCATTTCTTCTAAGGGATTCCTGCCTACAGTAGTAGATATAATGGTCATCTGAGTTAAATTCAACCATTCCAGTCCATTTTAGTTCACTGATTCCTAGAATGTCGACATTCACTCATGCCATCCCCTCTTTGACCACTTCCAATTTGCCTGGATTCATGGACCTAACATTCCAGATTCCTGTGCAATATTGCCCTTTCCAACATCAGACCTTGCTTCTGTCACCCGTCGCGTCCACAAGTGGGTATTGTTTTTGCTTTGGCTCCATCCCTTCATTCTTTCTGGAGTTATTTCTCCACTGATCTCCAGTAGCATATTGGGCACCTACCGACCTGTGGAGTTCCTCTTTCATGCTATCATTTTGCCTTTTCATACTGTTCATGGGGTTTTCAAGGCAAGAATACTGAAGTGGTTTGCCATTCCCTTCTCCCGTGGACCACATTCTGTCAGACCTCTCCACCATGACCCGCCCGTCTTGGGTGCCTCCACGGGGCATGGCTTAGTTTCATTGAGTTAGACAAGGCTGTGGTCCTAATGTGATTAGAATGACTGGTTTTCTGTGATTATGGTTTCAGTGTGTCTGCCCTCTGATGCCCTCTTGCAATACCTACTGTCTTACTTGGGTTTCTCTTACCTTGGACATGGGGCATCTCTTCACAGCTGCTCCAGCACTGAACACATTTTTTGAATTATACGTACATTTTCTACATTTACTGAGATATCTATAAATAAATATCTCGACTACACTGTAAATATGTGATTTCCATATTTATCTTTATTCCTATATCAGACTATCTCATGTTACAGCACACCAATTCTTTTGGGGCATATAAATCATAACTCCAACTCCTTAGACTTGTCCTTTTCTTCAGTAAGCAAGTAATGAATTCTCTGAACTCATGATTGTTCAAAAAACTGCCTTAGAATTAAAAAGTCATATCATAAATAAAATATCTGTTAATCAACTCATCTCTAAACATTTGTTTATGTGTTTTCATTTTCAGAGGGCGATTATTTATCATTTCTACCAAAGCAGGATCTCTTGGAATTAATCTGGTAGCTGCTAATCGAGTGATTATATTTGATGCTTCTTGGAATCCATCTTATGACATCCAGAGTATATTCAGAGTTTATCGCTTTGGACAAACTAAACCTGTCTATGTATATAGGTTCTTAGCTCAGGTGGGCTTGTAATTTATATTCTCTTTTTCATATTGGAAGATTGAGTGAAACTGACAATATTTTTGAAATTCAGACTATACATGCATTGTAGAGAGGCAAACAAAGTTGAAAATATCATTCCTGTTCTTAAAGCAATATAAGTTAATTTTTACCTCTCATGATTTTCTGTTTTGTAGTTTGTCCGGGTCTCTAATTTCTCAGATTGAGATGAATTTGCATGGGTATACAGATTTAGCAATTTCATGCTAGTTTAAGAAAGTTAAACATTTATAATTCTTTTACTTACTATGCATAGAAAAGCCAGTAACTAAATCTAATTTGCTTATAGATGTGAAGGTCAAATGATCATTGTTTTCAGTGGCACCAGATGATCTCTTAGTTTGAAGAGTGTGGTTAAATAAGAAGAAACAATGTATTATAATAACAAAGAATCATTACAAAGAATATTCAATATTTCTAGTCAAGAATATTAATTTCCTTTAAATATAAACTCAGGTATTAAGAAACAGAAACTGAAATTTAAGGAAAGGAAATGAAATCAAAGAAGTGGATGTAGTTCAATGTTATACAGGTTTATAGAATCAAGTTGCTCTTTTAACTGTTACATCTTCTTTGGGAACAGATGCTACCTTCTCTACCATCCTCCAAATCTGGGCTTCTCAACCAGAGACTGGGTTTTATTGGTAGATCTTTGGTCATACATAAGAGTACATAATATAGTTGGTAAACTACACTGTAAACTCTTTCCTGTTATTTAAGAGCTACTTTACATTCTACTTCAGAATGTTATATAGAATATATAATAGATATGGCATTATAGTTATTAATTTTTTGTCCTGAAGTTATAGAAAGTAAGACTTTCCATAAAGTTAGTTTATAGTGATTGTTGAGAGCATGTTATATTCCACTGAAAAAGAATTAAACTGCCCTGTTGGATTCTTACATCAGTAACCCCCTATAGTTTGATTTCATGTACTCTTATTCTGTTTACCTTGGTATCTGACTGCTCTCATTCTTTCACCAAGTATGGAAATATATAAAGCAATACATGAATGCATATTGGTCAGAAATTTTAGGATGATTACCAGTAATGTAGTTTTATTTCTCATCAACATAAACTACTCTGAAGAGTAAATAAAATCTCATGAATTAAGCAACATTGCTCATAAAATTTGCTTCATGGCATTATATTGCTATCAAGTTTTGCTATTTCATATAAATCAATAACTATATTTCTTCTTGATTAAGTTTCATGTTTACAAATTTTGTGTATTGTTCATTCTTTTTCACGAAGGGAACCATGGAAGATAAGATTTATGATCGGCAAGTAACTAAGCAGTCACTGTCTTTTCGAGTTGTTGATCAACAGCAAGTTGAACGTCATTTTACCATGAATGAGCTGACTGAACTTTATACCTTTGAGCCAGACTTGTTAGATGACCCTAATTCAGAAAAGAAGAAGAAAAGGGATACTCCCATGCTGCCAAAGGTAAACATCTTAGAATATTAGCTTAAAAAAAAGCTTAATATAGATCAAGGAAATTTTATTACTACTATGAAAGTTATTCATCTGACTAAGCCTATGATTCAGAATTTTTCAAAGAGAATAAAATTGTATTTAAATGAGAGATCAGTTCTCCACATAGTACCACAAAAGATAGTGTAATCTGAAATACATATTTTATGCCAAACAAAAAATTCAGCCCTGCAGAAAAGGATTTCTGAGTAGAAACCTTAAAGACATAGTATGGTTCTCTTTTAATAATCTTCAGTAGAGGGCATACATAATTTTAATAATATATGAGATTTAATTGTCTCTTCCTTAACATTTTTTGTTGTCATATAACAATTAAGAATCAGCAAATAAGTGTCTCTTACTTGATATTTTTCACTGTCATAACACAAGACTTTCATACTTGGAAAAGAGACCTCTCTCATTTTATAGATGGAGAAACTTAGTGTCAGAGGCATTCAATGACTTGCCTAGTTTTCAGCTAATAAGTGACAAAGCCAGGAACAGTATCTACATCTCTTTTCTGGTCCACTGTTCTTAGATAAGAGCCTGTTACACACAAGAGAAAACCATATTTTTTATATGTATTTAAACCTGGCTCAGACGGTAAAGCATCCGTCTACAGTGAGGGAGATCCGGGTTCGATCCCTGAGTCAGGAAGATGCCCTGGAGAAGGAAATGGCAATCCACTCCAGTACTATTGCCTGGAAAATCCCGTGGCTGGAGGAGCCTGGTAGACTACAGTCCATGGGGTCTCAAAGAGTCAGACATGACTGAGCAACTTCACTCACACTCACTCACTCACTCACTCAAACCTATTCTGATTGTCTAAAATGTCATTTTAGGGGGGATTATTAGGGGAGGTTCTTTTCCTATTGTCTTGGTTTCAAAATTTAAGCATGTAAAGTTCCATATAGCTGTTAAGAGAATTGGGAAAGCAGCTAACAGGTTATAGTGTCTCTTTACCAAAGTCACTTCAATCATTTGTAAGGAAAAAAAAAAAAAAAAAACAGGCAAATACTCAACAGTATCTTAGTTCTTCATATAACTTGACCAGTTTCATTTAAAAAGGTAATAGGAATAAATATTTTGAATGTTAATATAAATCAGTGATTTCTTCAGTTAATTCTCAGTGTATATATGTCAGTTAAAATAACATGAATATTAAGCATTTAGGAAAATTTTAGTGACCTTTGTCTATATTAACAAATGTTTTGTTTTTTGTCTTTTTTTTTTTTTTTTTGAATGGCCAAGTTGTACAGCATGTGGGACCTTAGTTCCCCAACCAGGGATCGAATCCATGCTCCCTGCAGTGGGAGCATGGAGTCTTAACCACTGGACTGCCAGGGTAGTCCCAGTATTTTGTTTTTCTAATCAGTGAGCTGTTTTTCCACTTAAAGTTCACTGATGGAGCATTTAGGAAAGAGTTTTTATGACAGTCTCTATCAAATCTCTTTGATAATAGCTTAGGGCCTCATGGGCTTCCCTGGTGACTCAGGTGGTAACAAGTCCGCCTGCAGTGCAGGAGACCCAGGTTCAGTCCCTGGGTCAGATAGGTCCCCTGGAGAAGGAAATGGCAACCCACTCGAGTATTCTTGCCTGGAGAATTCCATGGACAGAGGAACCTGGTGGGCTACAGTCCATGGGTTGCAAAGAGTGAGACACTACTGAGCGACTTTGACTTGACTTCACTTTGCTTAGGACCACATGAAGGTTAAATCTATCATTTTTTTAATACTTTAAAGAATCATTTCAATTTCCATGTTATAGTATATTAAATTGATAGCAGTTTGGCTTCCTTTGTTAATTATATAACAGAATGTGAGTAGGGATCTTGAATAGTCTTCGGAAAATTTTCTGTGTACAAACAGGTTTGTATATCTTTAAAAACACACAAACTCAAATGAACTCATACCATACACACTCTTTTGCAACTTGCTCTTTTCACCTAGATGTTTCTTGCAGATCTTTCCATACACCTTTACTTTTAAAAAAAAATTGCATAGTGTGTACTTGCCTTGTTTTATTTAACTTATATCCCTTTTCTATCAGGTACATAATTTTGTGTGACAAAGAGTATTCTTTTAAGGACTTGCACATATTTATGTTTATAATTTTAAAGATAGTGAAGTTTCCCTTTTCAGTTGACTTCATGTTTAATTAGCATTTTTCCTAGAATTACACTTTAACTTTAATTTTTTTGAGAAATAGCCCATGATTAGCAGTATTTCTCATAGGAAGCCACCATTCCAATTTGTAAAGGGATAGTTGCTTTGAAATTATTTGTTATGTGGTAAGTTTCTGATTGTAGAAAATCTGTTTAATTTGATAAACATTTACTGATGACATTGAAGTACATGGGGAGAGTGTATTTAAAAGGACAAGACAAGAAAGAAATGCTATTTAATTGTTATAGGATGTCTGGAAAGAAACCATCTGTTTTATAACTTGGCACGCTGAGTTGTGAAAGGTGTCATGTTTTTTCATCTACATTTTACTTACTGTGTTTTGTTTTTAGTGGTATGACCCTTTGCCCAAGAAAAAAAAGTAATGCTACTTTAATGCAAAGTGCTTCAACTCTCCCACAGCTCTTCCCAAGGGAGAGTAATAGTTAACTTACTGGGTTTCATACTCTACTAAATAATTTTGTTCAGATTATTTTTCTTAGTCTAGCAGCAACTAAAAAGTTGATAGTGCTGTTTTCATTTTTCTAGATGAGGAAATTAAGGCTTGGAGAGAATTACGTAACTTATCCAAGTTTACTCACCTAGTTAGTACTAAAGCTGGTCTTCAAGTCTGCCCAACTCAGAAACATATCCTTTAATCATTACACTTTATTGCCCCCAAATCAAGATTAAAAAGTTAATTCTAAGTACAGGAAACAAGGAAGAGGACCTGGGATTCCCAGAATTGAATGATATTTAGAATGCTTTATTTTATTTTAAATAAAGCTGGATTTTAAAATATAGAATGCTTTCACAGTCAGTACCATTATGTCATGCAACTATTGTTAACATTGTATAATATAACCAGTTTAACTCATGGCTTGCAAAATAGTAAATTACTCATTTACATATATGGCCTTCAAGTTTACAAAGGCTTTTCTCATGCATATTCATTATCTTGGGAAACTGAAGCTTAGAGAGTCTGTGATTACCTTAGGATACGTGGCCAATAAGTGTCAGAGCTAGAACTTGAACACAGTAGTTTTCAAATTGTATTCCAAGGAGCCCCAGAAGATTTACAGAGGTGTTCCAGGGCTACACTGTGGCTAAGCGAGTAGGGGAAGGGCCAGACAGGCAGCACTCTAAGCCCTATGCCTCATTTCAGAGTCCCTCCCCTTTTATTGCTTTTATGTATTGGGCTGTCACATAAGATTTTATTTAAAGAGAGGATGTTTTTTAGTTTAAAAAACGCTTTGGAAAATCTTTTTTTAAACTGTGCCATATTATGATGGCTTGCTATCACAGTAACTAAGACTTGTCAGGGATCTGAAAGGAAATATAATAAGATGTATATATGATTTACCTGAAGGAAATGATAGTCTACTTGGGGAGAAAAAGTAACATTCTTGCAAAAGTGCTGATGTGACTGGTACTGAATGTATTTGATTTAAAAATGAAGGGGAAAGCATTCGGGTAAAGTTTAATGGAAAAAAAATTAGACTGATTGGCCTATAAATGATGGTTAATATTTAATTGCATTAGGTAAGAATAAGGTATGAATGTGGGATGAAACAGTTGGGGTGAAAGTAAAGGTGAGAATTTAAGTGCCAGACTCACGATATGATAAAGAAATGGACCAGATGAAATTGGATTGAAATTGGATAGATAAAGGTAGGGCCAGCTTATGGAGAAATTGATTAAAATTGGATAGATAAAGGTAGGGCCAGCTTATGGAGAACCATTAAAGTCAAACAGAGGCATTTGGATTTAAAATATCATTCACTATAAGTTCATGGATGGGGTTTTATATGATGAAATGTGGGCTTTTGGAAAGTCAGTTGTGGCATTAAAATGCAGGATGAGGACTTATAATAGCGTGATGATTGTGGAGTTAAACAGACGTTTCAAGTAAATGATGGGACTCAGTTACTGGTGATCGACTGTAGCTTTTGGTAGACTGTGAAAAAGCTTTAACCTAAATAATGAAGCGTATTCATTAATTAGTTAAAATCTTTGCAAGTATCTGCAACATGCCAATCATTATGCTGGTTAGTAAGGATACATTGATAAATAAGACTAGGTTCCTGCTCCCAAGGAGTCTACAGTTTAATAAGCATTTTTTTTGCTTGTTTGTTTATTCACTGAGTCGTGTCTTACTCTTTTTGCAGCCCCATGGACTATAGCCCGCCAGGCTCTTCTGCCCATGGGACTTCCCAGGCAAGAATTCTGGAGTGGGTTGCCATTTCTTTCTCCCAGGGGATCTTCCCGACCCAGAGATAGAACCCTCATCTCCTGCATTGCAGTTTCATTCTTTACTGCCTGAGTCCCCAGGAAGCCCCTAATAAGCATATCCTCACAATAAAGAAAATATTCATGTATTTATTATATATTGTATATACATATATTTATTATACATATGTAATAAATATTTATATATTGGGGCTTCCCTGGTGGCTTAGATGGTAAACTGTCTGCTTGCAATGTGGGAGACCTGGGTTCGATCCCTGGGTGGGAAAGATCCCCTGGAGAAGGAAATGGCAACCCACTCCAGTACTCTTGCCTGGAAAATCCCATGGACAGAGGAGCTCATGGGGTCACAGAGAGTTGGACACGACTGAGCGACTTTACTTTCACAATAAAAATTATGGATCCTGTAATAGAAATCTGTATAGGCACCCTGTACCATCCATTTCAAAGGATGGAGTATTCAGTTCTTTCTTGGAAAAGTTAGGGATGGGGAGTTGACATTAGGAGGACTTCAACTGATATTGAAAATAGACGTGGTAGCTGTTTGCATTGCTGTGAGGGCAAAAGATGAAGGCCTTTCAAGAGGATGAGCAGGAAAAAAACAAACACATGCATAAATCAGCATTGCAAATTTCAGGAACATCAGGTAGTTAAAAATAAATGGAGTGTAAAGAGAGAGTAGTATAAAGTAAGGGTGGTCATGGGAAGAGGTGAGAGAAAAGACTGGAAAGGAGGATGGGACTCAGATCATAGAAGTTAAGAGAGTTTGGACATTGTGTTACAGGCTGTGGGATCTATTTAGTAATTCTAAACAAAAGACCAACATCAAATTTTCATTTAAGAAAAATCATTTTGGGTGTCAGTGTGCAGGATGGATAGGAGAAAAGAAAATGAATGTTAATGTGTAAAATAGATAGCTAATGGGAAGTTGTGGTATAGCACACGGAGACCAGCCTGGTGCTCTGTGACAACCTAGAGCAGAGGGATGGGATGGGAAGTGGCGGGGGAGGTTCAAGAGGGAGGGGACATGTGTATACCTATGGCTGATTCATGTTGAGGCATGGCAGAAACTGACACAACATTGTAAAGCAATTGTCCTCCAATTAAAAACAAATAAATTTTAGAAAAAGAAAAAAAAATGGATGTTAAGATACTTGTTACCGTGCAGTGATCCAGTTGAGAGAGTTAATGTAGGCCTGAAGTAAGGTGGTAGCAATGGGGGTAGAGAAGTACCAGGCCATAATGTGGTTACTCAATAAATGGTAACTTTGTTCTGTGGGCTTGTATTTTGAATTTCATTTAACTTTGTGCACTACTGTTTGGTTTTCCTTTAACAGGATTTTGAAAATTACTCCTCTGAACTGGGTACAAGTAGGTGTTTTTTATATTTGCAGTAGTGTTTGAACCTGCCTCTTATTAAAAACATTTCAAAGTTGGTTGCTACTATATTATAGTACAACTGCAAACACCTGTCTTTATATATATAGTATATTTAGGATGAAAGACTACTAAAAATGATACATTTTCATTTCCCCTTCAAATTGCTATTATCTCACTGATGATTAAATTGTATGCCTTTTTGAGTTAACTTTTCTTTGTCCTTTGGTAGTTCTGTAAGTGGTCACTTTCAACTTACTTGATATGGGATTATTGCATCTCTTTCTGCCTCATCACTTCCTCTAAGTCAATAATAAACTCCTTTTTTGTATTTCTGTTCTTGTTTACTTTCTTTTACTTCCACTTTCTAATTAGATTTACTATTTCAGTTTACTAACCACCAGATTTTTTCTTGTCTTTTTATCTCTGCAGTTCTTTAAAGGCAAGAACTGTATTTTCTCCTTTCATCTATAGTGAATAAAACAGTATTAATTACTTTTATATGGTCTTTTTGAAACTCTAGTCACCTTTATAGTGATATTTAACTGTATTTTTGTCATTCCATATTGATCCATATAATCGTTGAAAATCCGTGTTAGAATTTGCCTTACTTTTGCAAGCAGTAAAAATGAAATGAAGCAGGTGTGTGAAAGGAGGAAAATTAGAGCTTTAATTCATGTCTTCAGTTCTAATTCAATCAGCTATCTTAGTCAGCTCTATTCATCACCTCATCCCATGGATTATATTCTGTTAAATACCCTGATTTTATTGCTGTTGTTGGTACTGCTGCTTTTTCCTTTTTGAAATATAATGTCTTGTAGTTCTGTGGAACCATTTTTAAAATATACTAATTTTAGAGTCTACTGTGTCATGTCTACCAATGCATTTCTTAAGTTGTTCAGGTAATAGTGTTCCTCAGACATTTTGCAACTTCACAATGATCTAAACCTATAAATCCTTTAACACAAGTTTCTAGTGATAAAGATTTGTTCACTGATTCTTATTTTTTCTAATTTTATTGTTTTAATTGGAGAAAATAGATTTTACAGTGTCTGCTGTTGATTAGATCTTAACTGTATTGTTTTTTGAATATGTCAAGTAATATCTTGACCTGCTGTTAGAATGTGTTAAATGATAGAATTTATATTAGGGGAACAGTACTTTCTTTCCTGGTAATAAAACTATGAATTATATAGATTCAGAACAATTAAAATCTTAGATGTAAAAGGTCATACTTTCATAAGCCTATCTCTTTTCAGGCGTGGGGTA
>NW_017218005.1:0-12160 GCF_001704415.2 Capra hircus | reverse complement strand
CCCGGCGTTCCCGTCGCATCTCAAGAGGAGGCGCTCTCCACAGGAAAGGCGAGAGGAAATCCAGGGTCGTGCCACCATTCCCAGAGTCCCCCAGATGTCTCAGTCCATTCCAGGGAAACCTGTTTTCCCTGCACTGCCTCGACTTTCAAGCCGAGGATCGACTCACACACAGGCACGTGGACAGCCCTGTGGGAAAGCCCGTGGAAAGCCTCGAGGGAAAGCCACAGATCCCTTGATCCACGCGAAGGGAAGCGGACACTGCTGCTACAGCTCGGAGGAAAGCGCACGTGCATGCCCCACTCGAGACGAGGACTGACTCCCCTGGGGGAGACTCCAGAAGTACCCAAGATCCATGTCAGCACTGGAGAGGAATCCTCAGGTTCGGCACCGACTTCACACAAGGTCTTAGGCCCGGCATCGACGGGAGAGGAATCCGAGAGGCCCCCGAGCAACTCGCATGGGACTGGCCTTTCCTGAGGCACCAGAGCGGTCCTGAGTCCCGTCGTAAGTCGAGAGCAACTGCCGCAACTCGAGAAAATCAGGAGGTTCTCCCCTCCAGGCGAGATGAGGCCCATTTCCGCTGAGGCGTATCGAGCTAATCACATCTAACTCTGGAACTTCCAAAGGGTCCTTCACACCTTGCTGCAACTCAAGAAGTTCCCGACATACCCGTCTCCACTCGAGAGGAGCTCGAAAGTCACCGCAATATCCAGAGAAGCCCCGTTTCCGACCCTAGCTCGAGAGGGGGATCCTTTCCCTGCGTGGTCGAGAAAGAATTCCTGGCGTTCCGCGCATCTCAAGAGGAGGCGCTCTCCACAGGAAAGGCGCGAGGAACTCCAGGGTCTGCCACCATTCCCAGAGTCCCCAGATGTCTCAGTCCATTCCAGGGAAACCTGTTTTCCCTGCACTGCCTCGACTTTCAAGCGAGGATCGTCTCACACAGGTGGCACGTGGACAGCCCTGTGGGAAAGCTCGTGGAAGCTGGAAAGCTCGAGGAAAGCCACAGATCCTTGATCCACGCGAAGGGAAGCGTGACACTGCTGCTACAGCTCGGGAGGAAATCGCATGTGCATGCCCCACTCGAGATGCAGAATGACTTTCCTGGGAGACTCCAGAAGTACCCAAGATCCCTGTCAGCACTGGAGATGAATCCTCAGGTTCCGGCACGACTCCACACAAGATCTTAGGCCCCGCATCGACGGGAGAGGAATCCTGAGAGGCCCCAAGCAACTCGCATGGGACTGGCCTTTCCTGAGGCCAACAGACCGGGTCCCTGAAGTCCCCGTCGTAAGTCGAGAGCACCTGCCGAAACTCGGTAAAATACAGGAGGTTCTCCCCTGCAGGCGAGATGAGGCCAGTTTCCACTGAGGTGTCTCGAGGCTAATCACACTTGACCTCTGGAACTTCCAAAGAGTCTTTCACAGTCAAGCTGCAACTCAAGAAGTTCCCCGACACACCCGTCTCCACTCAAGAGGAAGCACGATGGTCCGGCACATCCTGAGGAGCTCCGTTTCCGGCTCGTACCTCGAGATGAGGGATCCTTTCCCTGCTTGTTCGGAAAAGAATTCCCGCATTCCATCGCATCTCAAGGTGGCGCTCTCCAAAGGAAAGGGGAGAGGAACTGCAGGGTCGTGCCACATTCCAAGACTCCCCCAGATGTGTCAGTCCGTTCCACAGGAACCTGTTTTCCCTGCACTGCCTCGGTTTCAGCCGAGGATCGACTCACACCAACCGTGACACGTGGACAGCCCTGTGGGAAAGCTCGTGGGAAAGACTCGAGGCAAAGCCACAGATCCTTGGTCCACGCAAGGGAAGCGTGACACTGCTGCTACAGCATGGAGGAAAGGCACGCTCATGCCCCACTCGAGACGAAGGCTGACTCCCTTGTGGAGACTCCAGAAATACCCCAAAATCCATGTCAGCACTGGAGAGGAATTCTCAGCTTCCGGCCCCGACTCCACACAAGGAGAGCACCTGCTGAACTCCGGAAATATCAGGAGCCTCTCCGTTTCCAGGCGACATGAGGCCATTTCTGCTGAGGCATCTCGAGACTAACCACACCTAACCTTGGAACTTCCAAAGGGTCCTTCACACCCTTGCTGCAACTCAAGAATTCCCCGACATACCTTTCCTCTTCACGTTCTGCCATAATGGTGGTGTCATCTGCCATATCTAAGTTTATTGATATTTTCTACCTGGCAATCTTGATTCCAGTTCATGTATCTTCCATCCCAGCATGTTTCATGATGTACTCTGCATATAAGTTAAATAAACAGGGTGACAATATACAGCCTTGACATACTCCTTTTCCTTTTTGGAACCAGTCTGTTGTTCCATGTCCTGCTCTAACTGTTGCTTCCTGACCTTCATCCAGATTTCTCAAAGAGGCAGGTTAGGTGTCTGGTATTCCCATCTCTTTCAGAATTGTGGCTAAAACAACAGTATAAGGACCTTTCCGATGTCAGGCCAAGGAATTGTGTTTCCAGTCATTGAGCCACACCTGATCACTGAGCACAAATTCATGAATCTGTTCCTCAAGGGGGAATGATATTCTTTTTTATACAAACTTAGTTACCTGATTTATTACCTTACCTAATTGTTCCATCTGCTGTGAAATCCCACCCCCTTACTTGTGGCAAATCTGCTAACACCTGCCTCACTGTGGGAGGGGGTCTCCCATAGAAAATTTCATAAGGACAACAACTTGTGGGAACGTGCGGTTACCCGTAATATGAGTAAGTCTGCCGGAAGCAAGCCCATCCATGTACAGTCAGTCTCTATGATCCATTTTGAAAGTGTCTCTTCAAGAGTTTGGTTGTTTCTTTCCATCATTCAGAACACTGGGCCTATATGCTGTATGTAATTTCCACTGATATTTAGAGCTTCACATACCTGTTAATTAACGCGGCTACAAAGACAGGGCCATTGTCGGATTCTATACTGGTTGGAAACCCAAGTCTGGGAATTATTTCTCAAATCAGCGAGCTACTTCATTTTCTTTTTCAGATCAGGTAGGAAGGCCTCTGCCCAACCGGAGAAGTACCTACTATTCTAGTAAGTCATGATAACAGGTGACTGCCTTTGCTTCCCCGAAGGACACTCGCTTTCCCTGCATCCTGAGAACTCCACGTCTCAGCCAGTTGGAAAAGCGCTTCTTGGAGGTCATTATTCAGGGCAATTTCCCTGGAGCCGGGGCCATAGGGAGCGCTCCACACTCCCAGGGAAAGGCAGAGCCACAGCCACACATCTGTCCATCCCCTTTGCTCTGTAGGAGAGCTCTAGTGAGCCTAGGTCTGTCAGGAAAATTCTTGGCTCCTATGGGACACATTCTATGTGTGAAACTGCATCCAGGACCTAGGGGCCACAGGGCGCCTGTTTCTCTCGGGGCGGAGGGTGGGGGGCCTGAAGCAGTGCGGCCAGCAACAGCTTCCACATCCATCCAATTGCTCTTTTCTTACCTCTGATAGAACTAGCTTTGTTCCAGCCTTTGGCATTTGGAGGCAAGCGGGCCCCACTTCCTCCCAAGGAGGCATGGACCTACTCTGAGTGGAAAGGCCCCTCACGGAGCTGAACCCAGGAAGGCACCCAGTCATGTCTGACACATTCCTGCATCCTGCTTCTTCATGAGCAATACCGCTATAAGCTAGGAATGTCTTTCCAAGGCTCAGAAAGACAGGGGAGATGCATGGTGCTGCCTCTGGAATTTCGGTCCTCTGAGCAGACCTGGAGGTCTCCCCTTGAAGGAGCTAACCAGTTTCTTCCAAATACAGGCTTGCAAACACACACTGGGTGGCTGCCTCTTCTTCCCTGAAGGACGATCACTTTCCCCGCATCCTGTGAACTCTGCATCCCAGCCTGCTGGAAAAGCGCTTCTTGGAGGTCATTTTTCAGGGACAATTTTCCCTGGAGCCCGGGGCCGTAGGGAGGCCCCATGCTCGCTGGGAAAGCAGAGTCACATCCACAGTCTGTTCTACCCCTTTTGCCCTGTAGGAGAGCTCTAGTGAGCCTAGTCTGTCAGGAAAATTCTTGGCTCCTATGGGACACACCCTGTGTGTTAACCTGGCATATCGGACCTAGGGGCCACAGGGCGCCTGTTCCTCTCGGGGGGACCCTGAAGTGGTGCGGCCCAGCAACAGCCTGAACATCCATCCGATTGCTCTTTTCTTCCTTTGATAGAGCTAGCTTTGCTTCTCGGCTTTGGCATTTCGGAAGCCAGGGGGAGCCCCACCGCTGTTGTCCTGGGGTCTATTGGAGGTACCGGGTCTATTGGACACCAGCATGGCACCCGACCCCTCAGACACACTCCCGCAGCCTCCTTCCCCATGGGCAGGACTGTTCTGACCTAGGAATGTGTTCCAAGGCTCAGAAAATGCAGGGAACACACGGCCCTGACTCTGGAACTGAGGCCGTTGGAGCAGGCTGGAGGTCTGACGTCTGAGACGCCAAACACTTGCTGCAAGATACAGGTGTGAAAACACACTCTCTGGGGCTGCCTTTCCTTCCTCCAAGGAAGAGAGCTTTTCCAGTCTCCTCCGTGCTGAGTCATACAAGGCTGCAAAGGTCTGGCTTAGAGGCATTTCTCAGCGGCAATGGCCCCTGAGGCCTGCACCCAGGGAGGGATCCTACCCTCCCAGGGGAAGTCAAAGCAACTCCAAACAGCTGTTCTATCATATTTCCTCTGCAGAGGGAGCTAGTGAGCCCAGTCTGTCTGGAACGTTCTTGGATCCTGCGGGAAATCATCCTGGGACCCACCTGGATACCAGTCGTAGGGCTAAAATTCGCATTTTCCTTCCTTGGAGCCCTAACGCAGTACAGCCTAGCAACTGCTTGAAAATCCATCCTGTTGCTGTTTTCTTCCTCTGACAGAGCGAGCTTTGCTCCCCATTTTGGGATTTCAGAAGCAAGGTGGTGGCCTGCAACTCCTTGCCTGGGGTCCATTGGAGGTGCAAGGTGCCCTCGACCAGGTGACCCCAGCATGACAACCTGGCCCCCTCAGACACACTCCCGCAGCAGTCCCCATGGGCAGGACTGCTCTCACCTAGGAATGTGTTTGCAAGGCCAGGAAACTGCCAGGGAGACACAAGGCCCTGATTCTGGAATTGAGTCTGTTGGAACAGGCCTGCAGGTCTTCTGTCTAACAAGCCAAACACTTGCTGCAAGATACAGGCCTGAAAACACACTCTTGGGCTGCCTTTCCTTCCTCCAAGGAAGAAGTTTTCTCAGCCTCCTGTGGGCTGAGAGTCACACAGGGCTGAAAAGCACTTGCTGGGAGATTCTTTTTCATTGGCCATGGCCCTGAGCCCTGTGCTCAGGGAGGGCTCCCTCCCTCCCAGGGAAAGTCAAAGGAAGCTCCAAACGGCTGTTCAATCATGTTTCTGAGAGAGTCATTGCCAAGGCAGGTTTCTAAGAAGTTCAAGGGTCCCCAAGGAGAGAGGGGTCTAGAATTCTCAAGGAGGAAGAAAGGACAAACTGTTTTCCCCTCTACATTCCTTAGGATTATATAACAATCATGCATCCTTCTTGAGGACGGTCTCTGGAAAAAACCTTCTGGCTAATCCTGTTATCTTAAAATGTAAATTATGGGAGTAGGTCTAGTGAGTCTTTACAACCTCCAGACATTCTTTTGTTCGTCATAACTTATTGGAGAGTATATAACTCCATTACTAACACTAGCAAGGGGTACGTTTTCTGCCCTTGTGATGTCTCTGTCAGAAGCTTTCTCTATCTCCTTTATACTTTAATAAAACTCTATTGCACAAAAGCTCTGGAGCAATCAAGCCTCGTCTTGGGCCCTGGATTGAATTCTTCTCCTCCATAAGCCAAGAATCCCAGCATCTTTCGTGGTTCAGCAACAATATTTCATTTCCTCTGCAGGAGAGAGCTAGTGAGCTTAGGTCTGTCTGGAACATTCTTGGATCCTGTGGGGAAAATATCCTGTGCACACATCTGGATACTGGGCCTAGAGGCCAAAATTTGCATTTCTTTCCCGGGAGCCCTAACGTGGTGTGACTTTAGCAACTGCTTGAAAATCCATCCCATTGCTGTTTTCCTCCTTCTGACAGAGCTGGCTTTGTTCCCTGCTTTGGGATATCTCAACGAAGGCCGGTCCATAGCTACTCGCCTGGGCCCATTGGATGTGCAAGGTGCCCTCGACTAGGTGACCCTAGCATGGCACTCAGCCCGCTCAGACACACTCCCGAGGCTTCTTTCTCATGGGAAGCACTGCTCCAACCTAGGAATGTGTCTGCAATGCTTGGAAAGTGCAGTGAGACACACAGCCCTGACTCTGCAATTGAGGCCCTCAGAGCAAGCCTGCAGCTCTGATGTCTGAGAAGCAAAACACTTGCTGCAAAGAGAGGCCTGAAAACACACTCTCTGTGGATGACTTTCCTTCCTCTAAGGAAGATAGTTTTCCCAGTCTCCTGCTTCCTGAATGCACACAGCTGAATGCGCTTGCTTGGAGGTCGTGATTCAGTGGCAATGACCCCTGAGGCCCTTTGCCCAGGGAGGGCTCCCACACTCACAGGCAAATCAAAGCAAACTTCCAAGTGAGTCAGCTCTTCACATCAAGTGGCCAAAGTATTGGAGTTTCAGGTTCAGTATTAGTCCTTCAATGTATATTCAGACCTGATTTCCTTTAGGATGGAGTGTTGCGTCTCCTTGTAGTCTAAGCGACCTACAAGCATCTTCTTCAACACCACAGTTCAAAAGCATCTAATTTTCAGCTGTCACTTTCTTTATAGTACATCTTTCATATCCATCCATGACATATGGAAAAACCATAGCCTTGACTGGATGGATCTTTGTTGGCAAAGCAACGTCTCGGCTTTTTAATATGCTGTCTAGTTTGGTCATCACTTTTCTTCCAAGTCATAAATATGTTTTAAGTTCATGGAGGCAGCCATCACCTGCAGTGATTTCCAAGCCCCCCAAAATAGTCTGCTGCTGTTCCAATGTGTTCCCATCTATTTGCCATGAAGTGATGAGACTGGATCCAATGATTTTAGTTTTCTGAATGCTGAGCTTTAAGCTAACTTTTTCACTCTCCCTCTTTCACTTCATCAGGAGACTCTTTAGTTCTTCTTCACTTCTGCCATAAGGTGGTGTCATCTGCATATCTGAGATTCTTGATATTTCTCCCAGCAATCTGGATTCCAGCGTGTGCTTCCTCCAGCCCAGTGTTTCTCATGATGTACTCTGCATATAAGTTAAATAAGCAGGGTGACAATACACTGCCTTGACATATTCCTTTTCCTATTTAGAACCAGTCTGTTGTTCCATGTCCAGTTCGAACTGTTTCTTCCTGACCTGCATACAGGTTTCTCAAGAGACAGGTCAGGTGGTCTGGTATTCCATCTCTTTCAGAATTTTCCCAGTTTATTGTGATCCACACAGTCAAAGGCTTTGGCATAGTCAATAAAGCAGAAATAGATGTCTTTTTTTCTGGAACTCTCTTGCTTTTTCAATGATCCAGTGGATGTTGGCAGTTTGATCTCTGGTTTCTCTGCATGTTTTAAATCCCTCTTGAACATTTGGAAGTTCACAGTTCATGTGAACTTGGAGAATTTTGAGCATTACTTTACTAGTGTGTGAGATGAGTGCAATTGTGCAGCAGCTTGAATATTCTTTGTCATTGCCTTTCTTTGGATTGGAATGAAAACTGACCTAATGACTAGATGTTTTCAATTGCATATGCTGAAAGAACTGGCTGTGCAGTTTTGAAGAAAAAAAAAATCATTTTAAACCCATTTTCTCTGAAGTGCAAGGCATATCATGGCCATCCCTGAATCATAAAGTCACCTTTTCTTTATGTAGTCATAGTTTCATGCCTAAATTATAGGCCAACTCATGCTCAAATTGACTCTGATGTCAGGGCAGATCAACTAATAAAAAGCTTGGATTGTCCCTCTGGAGGAAAGTGAGATTCTTGGTCCCACGAGAAGAATCTGAAGGGTTAAGGGAACTTGCAAGAGTGGGGAAAGCTTAGTCCATCCTACATGTACCAAAATCTTAAATAAGGCTTATTTGCTTTACCGAAGTAAACAAACAGATGATGAAAACAATTATAAATCAATGAAAGGTAAAGAAACTCATAGTCTGTTATCAAAAATTGCATTCTAAGAAAACTTTGTTCTCTTAACCTAGAGAGGAGACTAAATTCCATCTGGTACCAGCTTACCAGAAGACAAACAAACAAACAAACAAATTATCGGTAAGCTTAAAAAATGTATATTCCATATATCTTGAAGTAGCAGTATTTCTGTAAAGGCATCAGTGTGAAATCATAGAAGACATGGTTAAAACCTGATTAAATAGAAAATTGACAATGTAATCTGGTCACTGCTGCGACTTGAAATGCTTTAATATGATAACTGGAATTAAACTGACAGCATTTGACCAGGACATATCAGATTTTCACGGATGTCAGATAATTTCTAGGATATCTATATTAGGAACTGAAGGAATCTTTGAACCTAGGAAAGAAAACAACAGTCTCAAAGGCCTTGCTGAATATCTATCAGCAAGGAATGTCTTTGCAAGGATCGCAAAATGAAGGGAAATACACCGACCTGCCTCTGCAACTTCGGTCCTCTGAGCAGATCTGGAGGTCTCCTTTGTATAAGCTAACCTGTTCCTTCCAAATAGAGGTTTGCACACAAAACAAGTGGCCGCCTATTCTTCCTCGAAGGAGGATCTCTTTCCCCACATCCTGCGAATCCCTTTCCCAGCCTCCAGGAAAAGCGCGTCTTGCAGTTCCTTTCAGAAAATCCTATGGACGGAGAAGCCTGGTAGGCTGCAGTCCGTGGGTCGCTGAGGGTCGGACACGACTGAGCGACTGCACTTTCATTTTCACTTTCATGCATTGGAGAAGGCAATGCAACCCACTTACTGTTCTTGCCTGGAGAATCCCAGGGACGGGGAGCCTAGTGGGCTACCGTCTATGGCGTCGCACAGAGTCGAACACGACTGAAGCAACTTAGCAGCAGCAGCAGCAGCAGTTCTTTCTTAGGGGCAGTTATCCCTGAGATTGGACCTGGAAAGGCAGAGCCACCTCCACACACACGTCTTTCTGTCCCCTTCCTCTGGAGGAGAGCTCTAGTGAGCCTAGGTCTGTCAGGAAAATTCTTGGCTTTGACGGGATCACCACCCAGTGTGTGAACCTGCATACCCGACTAGGGCACAGGCACCTGTTTTGCTCGAGTGGGTCCTGGAGGGGTGCAGCATAGCAAGAGCTTAAAATCCATCCAATTGTCTTTTTTTTTAACCTCGGAGGAGAACGAGTTTGCTCCACCTCCACCTTTGGCAGTGTGGAGGGAAGAGGGCAACCACCCTCTCCAAAGGGGACATAGGCCTACCAGGAGAGAAAGGCCCCTTGAGGAGCTGACCCAGTAGGCAGCCAGTGATGTCAAGCACACTCCCGCTGCTTGCTTCTTCATGGGCACTCCCACGATCTGCTAGGAATGTCTTTGCAAGGATCTCAAAGGGAAGGGAGATACATGCCCTGTCTCTGGAACTTCAGTCCTCTGAGCAGATCTGGAGGTCTTGAGTTGTATAAGCCAACCTGTTCCTTCCAAATAGAGGCTTGCAAACACACCCCGTGGTTGCCTCTTCTTCCCGAAGAAGTCTTTCTTTCCCCACATGCTGCGAACTCCCTGTCCCAACCTCCAAGAATAGCCTTCTTGCCATTCCTTTCTTAGAGGCAGTTATCCCTGAGCTTGGGCCGTAGGGACTAGCCCCACACTCACAGGGAAAGGCAAAGACTCCTCCATACATCTCCTCTATCCCCTTTGCTCTGGAGGAGAGCTCTAGTGAGCCTAGGTCTTTCAGGAAAATTCTTGCTTGGACAGGATCTCACCCTGTTTGTGAACCTGCATACCCAACCAGGGCCACAGAGCACCTGTTTCAGTAAAGTGGGCCCTGAAAGGTCAGCCTAGCAAGAGCTGAAAACCATTCAATTGCTGTTTTTGTACCTCTGACAGACGAGCTTGGCTCCACCTTTGGCAGTGAGGAGAAAAGAGCATGACACCCTCCCCAAGGACATGGGGCCTATTCGAGAGAAAGGCCCTTGTGGAGATGAGGCCAGGAAGGCACACAGTCGTGTCAAACACACTCCCACTGCTTGCTTCTTCAGGGCACTCCCGCTATCACTAGGAATGTCTTTGCAATGATCACAAAGGAAGGGGAGATACAGGGCCCTGCTTCTGGACCTCCGGTGCTCTGAGCAAATCTCGAGGTCTCCCGTTGTGGTCAAGGTCAAGGTCAAGTTCAAGTTCAAGGTCAAGTCAAGTTAAGTTCAAAGTCAAGTCAAGTTCAAGTCAAGGTCAAGTTCAAGTTCAAGTCAAGGTCAAGTTCAAGTTCATCAAGTCAAGTCAAGTCAAGTCAAGTCAAGTTCAAGTCAAGGTCAAGTTCAAGTGAAGTTCAAGTTCAAGGTCAAGTTCAAGCTCAATCAGGTCAAGTTCAAGTCAAGTCAAGGTCAAGGTCAAGTTCAAGTCAACTCAAGTTCAAGTTCAAGTTCAATAGTCAAGTTCAAGTTCAAGTCAAGTCAAGTCAATCAAGTAGTAAATTCAAGTCAAGTCAAGTCAGTCAAGTCAAGAGCCAATTTCAAGTTCAAAGTCAAGGTCAAGTCAATTCAAGGTCAAGGTCAAGTTCACTCAAGGCAGGGCAAGGCCAAGCCAAGACCAAGCAAGGGCAAGGCAAGGGCAAGCCAGCCAAGGCAAAGCCAAGCCACCAAAGCGAAGCCCAAACCCCGTAACGCTGACAAAAGGCAGAAGCACTAGGCCCTGTGCAGAGGAAGCCACTGAAGCAGCAAGGCCACAGAGCTCCCGACTCCATTCCCACAGGAAGATGTGAGATAAAGGGCCTCATCCAGCACAGCACCCGCTCCACACCCCAACCGCCCCGCCCCGCAGCACGCCCCTGAAACAACACTGTCTTCCAGAAAAAGAACGGAGAAGCCATGTGTGCAAAGGAGCAAGATGAACGAACGATGCCACGCCTCCGAATTTGGCACACCTGACGCCTCGAACCCGGCTGCCGATGGTCCACCGTTCTCGGGTGGAGGGGGTCACACATTGCCGAGAGCCTTGCCAGGCCACCGCAAATCCCTGAGATGTGATCCGACCACAGGGACCGAGGGCAAACGTACGCTTGAGGTGCTGAGAGCCGACAAGCCATGGTGGAGAGGCACACGCGACGCTGCAGACTGCTGGCGAGTGGCGGACCAGCGCTTAGACTCTGAGAACGGGAGCGTCTCCCCACCATTGACGTCAATAGGGTTTGGGTGGGTAGATGGTGGGTCGCCCCTGGCCTCTTTCCAAGCAGAGACCCTGGACGGAGTCCCGTGGAGCGAGTGGGCTTTTCCCGGGCACGGCTGAGCCCTGGACCGCCAAGATCCCCGTTGGGGTGGGCGGGCAGTTCGCGCGCTTTTGGTTTGTGGCCCTCCCTCGCAGCGGGGGGTGGGATCAACCCCGGTGGATCAATCAGGGGCCCTCAGCAGTGCCAAGGGAGCTCACCGCCAGGAAACGCCCCAAGGTCCCTTTGAATTGGCCACCAACGCCCCTTTCCCAGCCTGCCTTGCTCTGGGATTTCCCGCCTTTCACATTCCACAGGTCCCTGGGCCTCGACTGTCCCCCGCTGGCTCCTCCGAGGCATTCCGGGACACCAGACGCTCTCTCCAGCGCCTCCACCTAGATGCCTCGCTGTCCTCGCCTCCGTTTCCCCCATGCCCCTCCCCAACTCCTCCATGGCTCTTGGCATCCTTTCCCTACAGCAGTCCCAGAGTGCCCCGCCGAGGGCTTTGAGTTGCCTGGAGCCAAGGCTCCGGCCAGAGACCTGAGGGCCAGCGTCTGGACTGGCAGCTAATGCCATTTGGGGCTTTTCTCACGTGGAGCCTGAGGCCCGCACCTCCGCGGGCAACCCCCAGCGCGAGTGCCCTGGAGATACCCGCCCAAGGGACAGTGTATACCCCCTACTGTGGGGAAGGAGGTTCCTGTTTTCCTGCACTGTGTCGACTTTCACGCCGAGGATCGACTCACACCATGTGGCAAGTGGAATAGCCCTGTGGGAAAGCCTCATGGGAAAGACTCCAGGAAAGCCACAGATTCCTTGATCCACGAGAAGGGAAGCGTGACACTGCTGCTACCGCTCAGGAGGAAAGCGC
>NW_017218004.1:0-12160 GCF_001704415.2 Capra hircus | reverse complement strand
GCTCCGCCCTGTGACTCCAGACTCAGAATACCAAGATCCATGTCGGCACTGGAGAGGAATCCTCAGGTTCAGGCACCGACTCCACATAAGGTCTTAGGCCCCAGCATCGACCGGAGAGGAATCCGAGAGGCCCCCGAGCAACTCGCATGGGGACTGGCCTTTCCTGAGGCAACCAGAGCGGGTCCCTGAGGTCCCCGTCGTAAGTCGAGAGCACCTGCCGCACCTCGAGAAAATCCTGGAGATTCTCCCCTCCAAGCGAGATGAGGCCCATTTCCGCTGAGGCGTCTCGAGGCTAATCACGCCTAACCTCTGGAAATTCCAAAGGGTCCTTCACACCCTTGCTGCAACCCAAGAAGTTCCCCGACATACCCGTCTACACTCGAGAGGAAGCACGAGAGTCCTGCCCACATCCAGAGGAGCCCCGTTTCCGCCTCCTAGCTGGAGAGGAGGGATCCTTTCCCTGCGTGGCCGGGAAAGAATTCCCTGGGTTCCCGTCTCATCTCAAGAGGAGGCGCTCTCCACAGGAAAGGCGAGAGGAACTCCAGGGTCGTGCCACATTCACAGAGACCACCAGATGTCTCAGTCCATTCCAGGGAAACCTGTTTTCTCTGCACTACCTCGACTTTCAAGCCGAGTATCGACTCACACCACGGTGGCACGTGGGACAGCTCTGTGGGAAAGCCTTGTGGGAAAGCCTCGTGGGAAAGCCTCGAGGGAAAGCCACAGCTCCCTTGATCCACGCGAAGGGAAGCGTGACACTGCTGCTACTGTTCGGGAGGAAAGTGCACGTGCATGCCCCCACTCGAGACGAGGACTGACTCCCGTGGGGAGAAACCAGAATTACCCCAAGATCCATGTCAGCACTGGAGAGGAATCCTCAGGTTCGGGCACCGACTCCACACAAGGTCTTAGGCCCCGGCATCGATGGGAGAGGGATCCCGAGAGGCCCCCGAGCAACTCGCATGGGGACTGGCCTTTCCTGAGGCCACCAGAGCGGGTTCCTGAGGTCCCCGTCGTAAGTCAAGAACACCTGCCGCAACTCGAGAAAATTCAGGAGGTTCTCCCCTCCAGGAGAGATGAGGCCCATTTCCGCTAAGGCGTCTCGAGGCTAATCACATCTAACCTCTGGAACTTCCAAAGGTTCCCTCAAACCCTTACTGGAACTCAAGAAGTTGCCCGGCATACCCGTCTCCACTCGAGAGGAAGCACGAGAGTCCCGCCCACATCCAGAGTAGCCACGTTTCCCCCTCATAGCTCGAGAGAAGGGATCCTTTCCCTGCGTGGATGGGAACGAATCCCCGGCGTTCCCGTCGCATCTCAAGAGGAGGCGCTCTCCACAGGAAAGGCGAGAGGAACTCCAGGGTCATGCCACCATTCCCAGAGTCCCCCAGATGTCTCAGTCCATTCCAGAGAAACCTGTTTTCCCTGTACTGCCTCGACTTTCAAGCCGAGGATCCACTCACACCACGGTGGCACGTGGGACAGCCCTGTGGGTAAGCCTCGTGGGAAAGCCTCGTGGGAAAGCCTCGAGGGAAAGACGCTGATCCCTTAATCCACGCGACGGGAAGCGTGACACTGCAGCTACAGGTCGGGAGGAAAGCGCACGTGAATGCCACCACTCGAGACAAGGACTGACCCCGTGGGGAGTCTCCGGAAGTACCCCAAGATCCATGTCAGCACTGGAGAGGAATCCTCAGGTTCCGGCACCAACTCCACACAAGGTCTTAGGCCCGGCATCGACAGGAGAGGAAACCCGAGAGGCCCAGGAGCAACTCGGATGGGGACTGGCCTTTCCTCAGGCCACCAGAGAGGGTCAATGAGGTCCCCGTTGTAAATCGAGAGCACCTACCGCAACTCGAGAAAATACAGGAGGTTCTCCCCTCCAGGCAAGATGAGGCCCATTTCACCTGAGGTGTTTCGAGGCTAATCACACCTAACCTCTGGAATTTTCAAAGGTTCCCTCAAACCCTTACTGCAACTCAAGAAGTTCCCCGGCATACCCGTCTCCACTCGAGAGGAAGCACGAGATTCCCGTCCACATCCAGAGGAGCCCCGTTTGCCCCTCATAACTCGAGAGAAGGGATCCTTTCCCTGCGTGGTCGGGAACGAATTCCTGGCGTTCCCGTCGCGTCTCAAGAGGAGGCGCTCTCCACAGGAAAGGTGAGAGGAACTCCAGGGTCGTGCTACCATTCCCAGAGTCCCCCAGATATCTCAGTCCATTCCAGGGAAACCTGTTTTCCCTGCACTGCCTCGACTTTCAAGCCGAGGATCGACTCACACCACGGTGGCACGTGGGACAGCCCTGTGGGAAAGCCTCGTGGGAAAGCCTAGTGGGAAAGCCTCGAGGGAAAGCCCCTGATCCCTTGATCCACGTGAAGAGAAGCGTGACACTGCTGCTAGAGCTCGGGAGGAAAGCGCACGTGCATGCACCCACTCGAGCCGAGGACTGACTCCCCTGGGGAGACTCCAGACGTACCCCAAGATCCATGTCAGCACTGGAGAGGAATCCTCAGGTTCTGGCACCAACTCCACACAAGATCTTAGACCCCAGCATCGACGGGAGAGGAACCTTAGAGGCCCCCGAGCAACACGCATGGGGACTGGCCTTTCCTGAGGCCAACAGAGCGGGTCCCTGAGGTCCTCGTCATAAGTCGAGAGCAATTGCCGAAACTCGAGAAAATCCAGGAGGTTCTCCCCTCCAGGCCAGATGAGGCCCATTTCCGCTGAGGCAATTCGAGGCTAATCACATCTAACCTCTGGAACTTTCAAAGGGTCCTTCACACCCTTGCTGCAACTCAAGAAGTTCCCCGACATACCCGTTTCCACTCAAAATGAAGCACGAGAGTACCGCCCACATCCAGAGGAGCCCCGTTTCCGCCTCCTAGCTCGAAGGAGTGATCCTTTCCCTGCGTGGTGGGGAAAGAATTCCCCGCGTTCCCGTCGCATCTCAAGAGGAGGCGCTCTCCACAGGAAAGGCGAGAGGAACTCCAGGGTCGTGCCACCATTCCCAGAGTCCCCCAGATGTCTCAGTCCATATTTTCCCTGCACTGCCTCGACTTTCAAGCCGAGGATCGACTCACACCACGGTGGCACGTGGGACAGCCCTGTGGGAAAGCCTCGTGGGAAAGCCTCGTGGGAAAGCCTATAGGGAAAGCCACAGATCCCTTGATCCACATAAAGGGATGCGTGACACTCCTGCTACAGCTCGGGAGGAAATCCTACCTGCATGCCCCCAATGGAGACGAGGACTGACGCCCCTGGGGAGACTTCAGAAGTACCCCAAGATCTATGTCTGCACTGGAGAGGAATCCTCAGGTTCACGCACTGACTCCACACAAGGTCTTAGGCCCCGGCATCGACGGGAGAGGAATCCGAGAGGCCCCCGAGCAACTCGCATGGGGACTGGTCTTTCCTGAGGCCACCAGAGCGGGTCCCTGAGGTCCCCGTCGTAAGTAAAGAACACCTGCCGCAACTCGAGAAAATCCAGGAGGTTCTCCCCTCCAGGCGAGATGAGGCCGGTTTCCGCTGAGGCGTCACCAGGCTAATCACACCTAAGCTCTGGAACTTCCAAAGTGTCCTTCACACCCTTGCTGCAACTCAAGAAGTTCCCCGACATACCCGTCTCCACTCGAGAGGAAGCACGAGAGTCCCGCCCACATCCAGAGGAGCCCCGTTTCCGCATCCTAGCTCGAGAGGAGGGATCCTTTCACTGCGTGGTCGGAAATGAATTCCCGCCGTTTCGGTCACATCTCAAGTGGAGGCGCTCTCCACAGGAAAGGTGAGAGGTACTCCAGGGTCGTGCCACCATTCCCAGTGTCCCCCAGATGTCTCAGTCCATTCCAGGGAAACCTGTTTTCCCTGCACTGCCTCGACTTTCAAGCCGAGGATCGACTCACACTACGGTGCCACGTGGGACAGCCCTGTGGTGAAGCCTCGAGGGAAAGCCACAGATCCCTTGATCCACGCCTATGAATGCATGACACTGCTGGTACAGCTCGGGAGGAATGCGTACGTGCATGCCCCCACTCGAGACGAGGACTGACTCCCCTGGGGAGACTCCAGAAGTACCCCAACATCCATGTCAGCACTGGAGAGGAATCTTCAGTTTCCGGCACCGACTCCACACAAGCTCTTAGGTCCCGGCATCGACGGGAGAGGAATCCCGAGAGGCTCCCGAGCAACGCGCATGGGGACTGGCCTTTCCTTAGGCCACCAGAGCGGGTCCCTGAGGTCCCCGTCGTAGATCGAGAGCACCTGCCGCAACTCGAAAAAATGCAGGAGGTTCTCCCCTCCAGGCGAGATGAGGCCCATTTCCGCTGAGGCGTCTCGAGGCTAATCATATCTAACATCTGGAACTTCCTAACGGTCCTTCACACCCTTGCTGCAACTCAAGAAGTTCCCCGACTAACCCGTCTACACTCGAGAGGAAGCACGAGAGTCCCGCCCGCATCCAGAGGAGGCCCGTTTCCGCCTCCTATCTCGAGAGGAGGGATCCTTTCCCTGCGTGGTCGGGAAAGAATTCCCTGGGTTCCCGTCTCATCTCAAGAGGAGGCGCTCTCCACAGGAAAGGCGAGAGGAACTCCAGGGTCGTGCCACATTCACAGAGACCCCCAGATGTCTCAGTCCATTCCAGGGAAAACTGTTTTCCCTGCACTGCCTCGACTTTCAAGCCGAGGATCGACTCACACCATGGTGGCACGTGGGACAGCATTGTGAGAAAGCCTTCGTGGGAAAGCCTCGTGGGAAAGCCTCGAGTGAAAGCCACAGCTCCCTTGATCCACGCGAAGGGAAGCGTGACACTGCTGCTACTGTTCGGGAGTAAAGTGCACGTGCATGCCCCCACTCGAGACGAGGACTGACTCCCCTGGGGAGACACCAGAAGTACCCCAAGGTCCATGTCAGCACTGGAGAGGAATCCTCAGGTTCCGGCACCGACTCCACACAAGGTCTTAGGCCCCAGCATCGATGGGAGAGGAATCCTGAGAGGCCCCCGAGCAACTCGCATGGGGACTGGCCTTTCCTGAGGCCACCAGAGCGGGTCCCTGAGGTCCCCGTCGTAAGTAAAGAACACCTGCCGCAACTCGAGAAAATCCAGGAGGTTCTCCCCTCCAGGCGGGATGAGGCCGGTTTCCGCTGAGGCGTCACCAGGCTAATCACACCTAAGCTCTGGAACTTCCAAAGTGTCCTTCACACCCTTGCTGCAACTCAAGAAGTTCCCCGACATACCCGTCTCCACTCGAGAGGAAGCACGAGAGTCCCGCCCACATCCAGAGGAGCCCCGTTTCCGCATCCTAGCTCGAGAGGAGGGATCCTTTCACTGCGTGGTCGGAAATGAATTCCCGCCGTTTCGGTCACATCTCAAGTGGAGGCGCTCTCCACAGGAAAGGTGAGAGGTACTCCAGGGTCGTGCCACCATTCCCAGTGTCCCCCAGATGTCTCAGTCCATTCCAGGGAAACCTGTTTTCCCTGCACTGCCTCGACTTTCAAGCCGAGGATCGACTCACACTACGGTGCCACGTGGGACAGCCCTGTGGGGAAGCCTCGAGGGAAAGCCACAGATCCCTTAATCCACGAGAAGGGAAGCGTGACACTGCTGCTACAGCTCGGGAGGAAGGCGCACGTTCATGCCCCCACTCGAGACAAGGACTGACTCCCCTGGGAAGACTCCAGAAGAACCCCTAGATCCAAGTCATCACTGGAGAGGATTCCTCAGCTTCCGGCACCGACTACACACAAGGTCTTAGGCCCCGGCATCGACGGGAGAGGAATCCCGAGAGGCCCGCGCGCAACTCGCCTGCGGACTGGCCTTTTCTGAGGCCGCCAGAGCGGGTCCCTGAGGTCCCCGACGTAAGTCGAGAGCACCTGCCGCAACTCGAGAAAATCCAGGAGGTTCTCCCCTCCAGGCGAGATGAGGCCCATTTCCGCTGAGGCGTCTCGAGGCTAATCACACCTAAACTCTGGAACTTCCAAAGAGTCCTTCACACCCTTGCTGCAAATCAAGAAGTTCCCCGACATTCCCGTCTCCACTCGAGAGGAAGCGCGAGAGTCCCGCCCACATCTAGAGGAGCCCCGTTTTCGCCTCCTAGCTCGAGAGGAGGGATCCTTTCCCTGCGTGGTCGGGAAAGAATTCCCGGAGATCCCGTCGCATCTCAAGAGGGGGCGCTCTCCACAGGAAATGGGAGAGGAACTCCACGGTCGTGCCACCATTCCCAGAGTCACCCAGATGTCTCAGTCCATTCCACGGAAACCTGTTTTCCCTGCACTGCCTCAACTTTCATGCCGAGGATCGACTCACATCACGGTGGCACGTGGGACAGCCCTGTGGGAAAGTCTCGTGGGAAAGCCTCGTGGGAAAGCCTCGACGGAAAGCTTCAGATCCCTTGATCCAGGCGAAGGGAAGCATGACGCCACTGCTACAGCTCGGGAGGAAAACGCACGTGCATTTCCCCACTCGAGACGAGGACTGACTCCCCTGGGGAGACTCCAGAAGAACCCCAAGATCCATGTCAGCACTGGAGAGGAATCCTCAGGTTCCGGCACGAATCCACACAAGGTCTTAGGCCCCGGCATCGACGGGAAAGGGTTCCCGAGAGGCCCCACATCAACTCTCATGGGGACTGGCCTTTCCTGAGGCCACCAGAGCGGGTCCCTGAGGTCCCCGTCGTAAGTCCAGAGCACGTGCCACAACTCGAGAAAATCCAGGAGGTTCTCCCCTCCAGGCGAGATGAGGCCCATTTCCGCTGAGGTGTCTCGAGGCTAATCACACCTAACCTCAGGAACTTCCAAAGGATCCTTCACACCCTTTCTGCAACTCAAGAAGTTCCCCGACATACCCGTCTCCACTCGAGAGGAAGCACGAGAGTCCCGCCCACATCCAGAGGAGCCCCGTTTCCGCCTCCTAGCTCGAGACGGGGAATCCTTTCAGTGTGTGGTCGGGAAAGAATTCCCGGTGTTCCCGTCGCCTCTCAAGAACAGGCGCTCTCCACAGGAAAGGCCAGAGGAACTCCAGGGTCGTGCCACCATTCCCAGAGTCCTCCAGATGTCTCAGTCCATGCCAGGGACACCTGTTTTCCCTGCACTGCCTCGACATTCATGCAGATGATCGACCCACACAACGGTGGCACTTGGGACAGCCCTGTGGGAAAGCCTGTTTGGAAAACTTGGTGGGAATGCCCAGAGGGAAAGCCACAGATCCCTTGATCGTCGGGCCGGGAAGACTGACACTGGTTCTAGAGCTCGGGAGGAAAGCGCACGTGCATGCCCCCACTCGAGATGAGGACTGAATCGCCTGGGGAGACTCCAGAAGTACCCCAGGATCCATGTCAGGCCTGGAGAGAAATCCTCACGTTCCGGCCCCAACTCCAGACAAGGTCTTAGGTTCCGGCATCTACGGTAGAGGAATCCAGGGAGGTCCCCTAGCAACTCGCATGGGGACCTGCCTTTCCTGAGGCCACCAGAGCGGGTCCCTGAGGTCCCCGTCGTAAGTCGAGAGCACCTGCCGCAAGTCGAGAAAATCCTGGAGGTTCTCCCCTCCAGGCGAACAGAGGCGAATTATTGCTGAAGCATCTCGAGGCCAATCACACCTACCCCCTGAACCGTCCAAAGGTTCCTTCACACCCTTGCTGCAACTCAAGAAGTTCCCCGATATACCCGTATGCACTCGAGAGGAAGCAGAAGGGTCCCGCCCACATCCAAAGGAGCCCCGTTTCCGCCTCTTTGCTCGAGATGAGGGATCCTTTCCCTACTTGGTCGAAAAAGAATTCCCGAGGTTCCCGTCGCATCTCAAGAGGAGGCCCTCTCCACAGGAAAGGGGATAGGTACTCCAGGTCAGGCCACCATTCCAAGAGTCCCCCAGATGTCTCAGTCCATTTCAGAGGAACCTGTTTTCCCCAAACTGCCTCGACTTTCACGCCGAAGATCGACTCAAACCACAGTGGCACGTGGGACAGCCCTGTGGTAAAGCCTCGTAGGAAAGCCTCGTGGGAAAGCCTTGAGGGAAAGCCTCGAGGGAAAGCCACAGATCCCTTGATCCACGCGATGGGAAGCGTGACACTGCTTCCACAGCTCGGGAGGAAAGCGCACGTGCATGCCCCCACTCGAGACGAGGACTGACTCCCCTGGGGAGACTCCAGAAGTACCCCAAGATCCATGTCAGCACTGGAGAATAATTCTCAGTTTACGGCCCCGACTTCACAAAAGGTCTTAGGCCCCAGCATTGAAGGGAGAGGAATCCTGAGAGGCCAATAAGCAACTCGCACGGAGAGTGGCCTTTCCTGAGGCCACCAGATAGGGTCCCTGTGGTCCCCGTCGTAAATCGAGAGCACCTACCGCAACTCGAGAAAATCCTGGAGATTCTCCCCTCCAGGCTAGATGAGGCCCATTTCCGCTGAGGCGACTCGAGGCTAATCACATCTAACCTTTGGAACTTCCATAGGGTCCTTCACACCCTTGCTGCAACTCAAGAAGTTCCCCGACATACCCTTGTCCACTCGAGAGGAAGCGCGAGCGTCCCTTGCACATCCAGAGAAGGCCCTTTTCCTCCCTGTAGCTCGAGATGAGGGATCCTTTCCCTGCGTGGTCGGGAAAGAATTCCTGGCATTCCCGTCGCATCCAAGAGGAAGCGCTCTCCACAGGAAAGGCGAGAGGAACTCCAGGGTCGTGCCACCATTCCAAGAGTCCCCCAGAGGACTGAGTCCATTCCAAAGGAAACTCTTTTACCTGCACTGCCTTGACTGTCACGTCGAGGATCGACTCACACCACGGTGGCACGTGGGACAGCCCTGTGTGTTAGCCTCGTGGGAAAGCCTCATGGGAAATCCTACAGGGAAAGCCACACATCCCTTGATCCACCCGTCGGGTAGCATGACACTGCTGCCACCTTTAGGGAGGAAAGCCCAAGTGCATTTCCCCACTCGAGACGAGGACTGACTCCCCTGGGGAGAGTCCAGAAGTACCCAAAAATCCACGTCAGCACTGGAGAGGAATCCTCAGTTTCCGGTCCCAACTCAACACAAGGTCTTTGACTCGGGAAATGCAAGCAGTTAAAAGATCTCTCCTTTGGAGCCTCGAGGGGGGATCGGGGCTTCTCTGGATGTGGGCGGGACCCTCGTGCTTCCTTTGAGTGTAGACGGGTATGTCGGGAAAGCTCTTGAGTTGCAGCAAGTGTGTGAAGGAACCATTGGAAGTTCCAGAGGTTAGGTGTGCTTAGCCTCTAGATGCGTCAGTGGAAATAGGCCTCATTTTGCCTGTAGGGGAGAACCTCCTGGATTTTCTCGAGTTACGGCAGGTGCTCTCGAATTACGACGGGGACCTCAGGGAACCTGTCTCGTGGCCTCAGGAAAGGCCAGTCCCCATGCAAGTTGCCAGGGGGACTCTCGGGATTCCTCTTGGGTCGATGCCGGGGCCTAAGACCTTGTGTGGAGTCGAGGCCGGATCCTGAGGATTCCTCTCCAGTGCTGACACGGTTCTTGGGGTACTTCTGGAGTCTCCCCAGGGAAGTCAGTCCTCGTCTCGAGTGTGGGCATGCACGTGCGCTTTCCTCCCGAGCTGTAGCAGCAGTGTCACGCTTCCTAACGCGTGGTCAAGGGATCTGTAGCTTTCACTCAAGTCTTTCCTTCAAGGCTTTCCCAAGAGTCTTTCCCACAGGGCTGTCCCACCTGCCACCATGGTGTGAGTCGATCCTCGGCTTGAAAGTCGAGGCAGTGCAGGGAAAACAGGTTCCTCTGGAATGGACTGTGACATCTGGGGGACTCTTGGAATGGTGGTACGACCCTGGAGTTCCGCTCGCCTTTCCTGTGGAGAGCGCCTCCTCTTGAGATGGGACGGGAACGCCGGGAATTCTTTCCCGACCAAGCAGGGAAAGGATCCGTCATCTCGAGGTCCGAGGCAGAAACGGGGCTCCTCTGGATGTGGGCGGGACCCTCGTGCTTCCTCTGGAGTGGAGACGGTATGTCGGGGAACTTCTTGAGTTTCAGCAAGGTTGTGAAGGAACCTTTGGAATTTCCAGAGTTTAGGTGTGATTAGCCTCGAGTGCCTCAGCGGAAATTGGCCTCATCTTGCCTGGAGGGGAGAACCTCCTGGATTTTCTCGAATTGTGGCAGGTGTTCTCAACGTACGCTGGGACCTCAGGGACCCGCTCTGGTGGCGTCAGGAAAGGCCAGTTCCCATCCGAGTGGCTACGGGGCCTCTCAGGATTCCTCTCCCGTCGATGGTGGGGCCTAAGACCTTGTGTGAACTCGAGGCCGGTACCTGAGGATTCCTCTCCCGTGGTGACATGGTTCTTGGGGTACTTCTTGAGTCTCCCCAGGGGTGTCAGTCCTCTTCTCAGCGGGATCATGCAAGAACGCTTACCTCCTGAGCTGCAGTAGCAGTGTCACGCTGCCCGTCGCGTTGATCAAGAGATCTATGTCTTTCCCTCGAGGTATTTCTCACGGGGCTTTCCCTCGAGGCTTTCCCACGAGGCTTTCCCACATCGCTGTCCCACGTGCCACCATGGTGCCAGTCGATCCTCGGCGTGAAAATCAAGGCAGTGCAGGGAAAACAGGTTCCACTGGAATGGACTGAGACATCTGGGGGACTCTTGGAATTGTGGCACGACCCTGGAGTTCCTCTCGCCTTTCCTGTGGAGAGCGCCTCTTCTTGAGATGCGGTGGGAACGCCGGGAATACTTTCCCGACCAAGCAGGGAAAGTCCCGTGGTCCAGCCCCGGTGGATCCAGCGTGATTCGAAGGTGGGGACGTAGTCGTCGTCTTTGGAAATATACATATTTAATCCCAGATATAAAGAGATTAGAAATGGATTGTGTAGTAGGAAGATTATTGGAGAAAAAGAGGCTGAATAACTTGGATTACGTGGAATAGCATCCATCCTCCAGTAGAGAATTCAGCCAGAAAAACGGGAGCAAAAAAGAAGCGACATGGGGGAATCAGTCTTTCCGGAAACTGATCTGATTTCTTTATTTTTGGTTTTGCTTGTATACCTCTTGTTACACATAGGGATGAATACAGAGTCACGCAGGAGTCGGCATCCTGACCTTTATCAAAATCAGGTGCTTCACATAAATGTATAAAAAAAAGGTCTTAGGGATCTTACATCATCTTCTGGCCATGAATGAGACCTGCTGACATTTTATGATCCTTTCTTTCTGATAACCAAATAAACTTATTTCTTCCAAGGGTGTTTTTTCCTTAAACCAGGCACCACCCTCCAAATAAAGTTACATTCCTATAGGGTGAGGGTGTAGTGAGTTACAATAAAGAAGGAATTTATTTAACCCAAGGTTAACATGATTAGTCTTAAAAGGTGAATTCTTATTTCTCCTATATGCTTAAAGGTTAATACTTATTTCTCCTATATACTAGTTATATTCATTATAAGGGTAGGGAACATGGAGATTTATCAGCAAACATCAGCCTAACAAATGAAAATCCTTTCATCAATTCTCCCCTTAAGATCTATTTAGTCTTAAGATATGATAAAGTTACATTCTTACATAGAAAGGACACAGTGATATATAACAAAGTACAGTGATCTATTACAAAAGTGAAAATCCATTAACTCAAAAAGTCTAGTATTGCTAACATCAAAAACTGCTATATTTCCTTTGCTATATTCCAAATACATTGATTAATATATTCCCAAGTGCCTAAGGATATGGAGGCCTGGTGGCAATCATTGACTCAACAAGAAGAAAAAGTCCTATGCTAATTAAGACTCTCAAAATACTCCAAAACTCTCTGTGCTGTTTACAGTTGAGAGGCAGTAAACAATCTTGTGCCTAGTGGCAGCAGTATGGATAATCCTGTCACACAAGCTGGTCTGTCAGCAGAGAGGTTTGACCTAAAATATCCTTGTCCCACCCAGAGCAGGGAATTAGCAGCAATTTTTGACACAACAAATGAAGAACCCTTCACCAATATAATTCCTAACCAACTATACTAATAATTTCTAACTCCCCAAAATAATTTGCCTTTAGTAAGTCTAAAACATCTCATGCCTCTCAGGTTGGGAGGCTGTAAACAATCACATGTGGCCGGACAAACCTATAAAGGTGGGCTAGATAACCTTCAGAGGAGTCGGCAAGCTGAAACACTCTTGTCATGCCCAAGAATATTTATTGCCTATGAAGCTGCACGTTTACTTCTTCTCGAGAGAACAGTGA
>NW_017218003.1:0-12161 GCF_001704415.2 Capra hircus | reverse complement strand
TACGTTGGGCCACCAGCCCCCCTGCTTGAATATCTAAGGGTGCCTCACCTTAAGCTCCCTTTCGTGCAGGTCTTAACAGCCAGGCAAGTAAGTAGACCTGGCGAGCCTCCCACGCCCCTGGTGGAGATTCACTGAAGTTAAAGTAAAAAGCAGAGAGAAGGAAAGGAGAGAAGAAGAAGAGAGAAAAAGACACGGGGGAGCCTGAGTCTCAAGAAACCAGGCGAGAGACTAGTTCGAGAAACTGGTCCGAGAAAACTGGCCCATCCTTTATTGTTCATAAAGCCTTTATACTTTTGATAAAACATGGAGTTCAATGGGTAACACAAAATTATGTAGCGTTTTGCACCCAGACTCTTTCTGTACATCATTTTGAATACAAAAGGTCTCTGGTGATTTACATTATCTTCTGGCCAAGAGGCTTGTTAAACACTTTTTGGCTCTCTTCCTTAATGAATGTTAATTTTTGTTTCCTCTGAAGTGTTTTTCTTTAATCTGCATTTCCTTAAATCATTAAAGTTACATCTTCTATAAAACAAAGGTGCAGTGGGTTATAACAAAGAAGGTACTTAACTCAAAGATCTAATGTTCCTAATACCAGGTCTACTACTTGTTTTTTTAATATACCAACTCTATCTAAAAATAAAGGATATGAAAATTTAGCAGCAAGCATTGACCCAAAAAATGAAACTTTTAATCAGTCCTATTATAAAGATTTTGACTCCTCGGATGCCCCTACATTCCTAGGATGCTTTAAGCTTCCTGTGCCTCCTGGGGAAAGGAGGCCTCAACAATCACATGCCCAGCTGTACGAGTCCTGCAGGCAGGCTAGAAAGCATTCAGAGGGGTTTTTGGATTGAAACACTCTTTCAAATGCTGAAGACTAAAGCCCTGAATTGACTTTTTCCAGAAAATGTCAGAAGAGTGGAAAAGCAGAGCAAAAAAGCCGGCAGATTTTTGTTGGGGTATGTGCGTAGGAACTTCCAGAGGGGTCCCTGAAGTCTGAACACACCCATGCCTATGTCAGTTTTCTTCCTCATGACGTTATCACGGACGGGAGTCCTCATACTGGCTCCCAGCATCAGTCCAATCCAGAGGAACCTGTTTTCCCTGCACTGCCTCGACTTTCACGCTGAGGATCAACTCACACCACGGTGGCACGAGGGAAAGCCCTGTGAGAAAGCCTCGTGGGAAAGCCTCCAGGGAAAGCCACAGATCCCTTGATCCACACGACGGGAAGCGTGACCCTGCTGCTACAGCTCGGGAGGAAAGCACACGTGCGTGCCCTCACTTGAGAGGAGGATTGACTCTCCCAGGGGAGACTCCAGAAGAGCCCCAATATCCATGTCAGCACTGCAGAGGAAACCTCAGGTTCCGGCCCCGAACCACACAAGTTGTTCGGCCCCGGGCATCAACAGGAGAGTTATCAGAGAAGCCCCCCAGCATCTGGCATGGGGACTGGCCTTTGATGAAGCCACCAGAGCGGGTCCCTGACGTCCCCGTCGTAAGTCGGGAGCACCTGCCGCAACTCGAGAAAATCCAGGAGGTTCTCCCCTCCAGGCGAGATGAGGCCCATTTCCAATGAGGTGTCTCGAGGCTAATTACATCTAATCTCTGGAACTTCCAAAGGGTCCTTCACACCCTTGCTGCAACTCAAGAAGTTCCCCGACATTCCCATCTCCACTCGAGAGGAAACACGAGAGTCCTGCCCACATCCAGAGTAGCCCCGTTTCATCCTCCTAGCTAGAGATGAGGGATCCTTTCCCTGCTTGGTCGGGAAAGAACTTCCCGGCATTCCCGTCGCATCTCAAGGTGGAGGCGCTCTCCACAGGAAGGGAGAGAGAACTCCATGGTCGTGCCACCATTTCAAGCGTCCCCCAGATGTCTCAGTCCATTCCAGAGGAAATCTTGTTTTCTACAGACTGCCTAGACTTTCATGCCGAGGATCGACCTCACACCACGGTGGCACGGGGACAGCCCTGTGGGAAAGCCTCTTGGGAAAGCCTCTAGGAAAAGCCTACGAGGGAAAAGCCACAGATCCCATTGATCCACGCGACGGGAAGCATGACACTGCTGCTACAGCTCGGGAGGAAGCGGCATGCGTCATGCCCCCACTCGAGACGAGGACTGATTCCCCTTGGGGAGACTCCAGAAGTATCCCAAAAACCATGTCAGCACTGGAGAGGAATACTCAGGTTCTGGCACCGACTCCACACAAGGTCTTAGGCCCCGGCATCTACCGGTGAGGAATCCCGAAGAGGCCCTCTAGCAACTCACATGGGAACTGGTCTTTCCTAAGGCCAACAGAAGCGGGTCCCTGAGGTCCCCGTCGTAAGTCGAGAGCACCTGCCACAACTCGAGAAAATCGAAGGAGATTCTCCCCTTCCAGGCGAGATGAGGCCCATTTCCACTGAGACGTCTCGAGGCTAATCACACCTAACCTCTGGAACTTCCAAAGGGTCATTCACAAATTTGCTGGCAACTCAAGAATTTCCCCGATATACCCGTCTCCACTCGAGAGGAAGCACGAGAGTTCCGCCCACATCCAGAGGAGCCCCGTTTCCGCCTCCTAGCTCGAGAGGAGGGATCCTATCCCTCCGTGGTCGGGAAAGAATTCTGGGCGTTCTCGTCGCATCTCAAGAGGAGGCGCTCTCCACAGGAAAGGCGAGAGGAACTCCAGAGTCGTGCCACCATTCGCAGAGTCCCGCAGATGTCTCAGCCCATTCCAGGGAAACCTGCTTTCAATGCACTGCCTCGACTTTCAAGCCGAGGATCGACTCACACCACGGTGGCACGTGGGACAGCCCTTTGGGAAAGCCTCGTGGGAAAGCCTCGAGGGAAAGCCACAGATCCCTTGATACACGAGAAGGGTAGCGCGACACTGCTGCGAAAGCTCGGGAGGAAAGCGCTCGTGCATACCCCTCTCGAGACGAGGACTGACTCCCCTGGGGAGACTCCAGAAGTACCCCAAGATCCATGTCAGCACTGGAGAGGAATCCTCCAGGTTCCGCACCGACTCGACACATAGGTCTTAGGCCCCGGCATCGACGGAGAAAGGAATCCCGAGAGGCCCCCCGAGCAACTCGCATGTGGACTGGCCTTTCCTGAGGCCACCAGAGCGGGTCCCTGAGGTCCCCGATCGTAAGTCGAGAGCACCTGCCGCAACTCGAGAAAATCCAGGAGGTTCTCCCTTCCAGGCGAGATGAGGCCCATTTCCGCTGAGGCGTCATCGAGGCTAATCACATCCTAACATCTGGAACATCCAAAGGGTCCTTCAGACCCTTGCTGCAACTCAAGAAGTTCCCCGACATACCCGTCTCCACTCGAGAGGAAGCACGAGAGTCCCGCTCACATCCAGAGGAGCCCCGTTTCCGCCTCCTAGCTCGAGAGGAGGATCCTTTCCCTGCGTGTTCGGGAAAGAATTCCCGGCGTTCCCGTCGCATCTCAAGAGGAGGCGCTCTCCACAGGAAAGGCGAGAGGAACTCCAGGGTCGTGCCACGATTCCCAGAGTCCCCCAGATGTCTCAGTCCATTCCAGGGAAAACTGTTTTCCCTGCACTGCCTCGACTTTCAAGCCGAGGATCGACTCACACCACGGTGGCACGTGGGACAGCCCTGTGGGAAAGCCTCGTGAGAAAGCCTCCTGGGAAAGCTCGAGGGAAAGCCACAGATCCCTTGATCCACGCGAAGGGAAGAGTGACACTGCTGCTACAGCTCGGGAGGAAAGTCGCACGTGCATACCCCCACTCGAGACGAGGACTGACTCCCCTGGGGAGACTCCAGAAGTACCCCAAGATCCATGTCAGCACTGGAGAGGAATGCTCAGGTTCCGGCACCGACTCCACACAAGATCTTAGGCCCCGGCATCGACGGAGAGGAATCCCGAGAGGCCCCCGAGCAACTCGCATGGGGACTGGCCTTTCCTGAGGCCACCAGAGCGGGTCCCTGATGGTCCCCGTCGTAAGTCGAGAGCACCTGCCGCAACTCGAGAAAATCCAGGAGGTTCTCCCCTCCAGGCGAGATGAGGCCCATTTCCGCTGAGGTGCTCCAGGCTAATCACACCTAACATCTGGAACTTCCAAAGGGTCCTTCACACCCTGGCTGCAACTCAAGAAGTTCCCCGACATACCCGTCTCCACTCGAGAGGAAGCACGAGAGTCCCGCCACATCCAGAGGAGCCCCGTTTCCGCCTCCTAGCTCGAGAGGAGGGATCCTTTCCCTGCGTGTTCGGGAAAGAATTCCCGGCGTTCCCGTCGCATCTCAAGAGGAGGCGCTCTCCACAGGAAAGGCGAGAGGAACTCCAGGGTCGTGCCACCATTCCCAGAGTCCCCCAGATGTCTCAGTCCATTCCAGGGAAACCTGTTTTCCCTGCACTGCCTCGACTTTCAAGCCGAGGATCGACTCACACACGGTGGCACGTGGGACAGCCCTGTGGGAAAGCTCGTGGGAAAGCCTCGTGGGAAAGCCTCGAGGGAAAGCCACAGATCCCTTGATCCAGCGAAGGGAAGCGTGACACTGCTGCTACAGCTCGGGAGGAAAGCAGCACGTGCATGGCCCCACTCGAGACGAGGACTGACTCCCCTGGGGAGACTCCAGAATTACCCCAAGATCCATGTCAGCACTGGAGAGGAATCCTCAGGTTCCGGCACCGACTCCACACAAGGTCTTAGGCCCCGGCATCGACGGGAGAGGAATCCCGAGAGGCCCCCGAGCAACTCGCATGGGGACTGGCCTTTCCTGAGGCCACCAGAGCGGGTCCCTGAGGTCCCCGTCGTAAGTCGAGAGCACCTGCCGCAACTCGAGAAAATCCAGGAGGTTTCTCCCCTCCAGGCGAGATGAGGCCCATTTGCCGCTGAGGCGTCTCGAGGCTAATCACATCTAACATCTGGAACTTCCAAAGGGTCCTTCACAAGCTTGCTGCAACTCAAGAAGTTCCCCGACATACCCGTCTCCACTCGAGAGGAAGCGCGAGAGTTCTGCCCACATCCAGAGGAGCCCCGTGTCCGCCTCCTAGCTCGAGAGGAGGGATCCTTTCCCTGCGTGTTCGGGAAAGAATTCCCGGCGTTCCCGTCGCATCTCAAGAGGAGGCGCTCTCCACAGGAAAGGCAAGAGGAACTCCAGGGTCGTGCCACATTCCCAGAGTCCCCCAGATGTCTCAGTCCATTCCAGGGTAACCTGTTTTCCCTGCACTAGGTCGAATTTCAAGCCGAGGATCGACTCACACCACGGTGGCACGTGGGACAGCCCTGTGGGAAAGCCTCGTGGGAAAGCCTCGTGGGAAAGCCTCGAGGGAAAGACCACTGATCCCTTGATCCACGCGAAGGGAAGGGTGACACTGCTGCTACAGCTCTGCAGGAAAGACCACTTTCATGGCCCCATTTGAGACGTGGACTGACTCCCCTGTGGAGACTCCAGAAGTACCCCAAGATCCATGTCAGCACTGGAGAGGAATGCTCAGATTCCGGCACCGGCACCACACCAGATCTTAGGCCCCGGCATCGAAAGGAGAGGAATCCAGAAAGGCCCCTGAGCAACTCGCATGGGGACTGGCCTTTCCTGAGGCCACCAGAGCGGGTCCCTGACGTCCCCGTCGTATGTTGAGAGCACCTGCCGCAACTCGAGAAAATCCAGGAGGTTCTCCCCTCCAGGCGAGATGAGGCCCATTTCCGCAGAGGCAGTCTCGAGGTTAATCACATCTAACATCTGGAACTTCCAAAGGGTCCTTCACACCCTTGCTGCAACTCAAGAAGTTCCCCGACATACCCGTCTCCACTCGAGAGGTAAGCACGAGTAGTCCGCCCACATCCAGAGGAGCCCCGTTTCCGCCTCCTAGCTCGAGAGGAGGGATCCTTTCCCTGCGTGGTCGGGAAAGAATTCCCGGCGATTCCGTCGCATCTCAAGAGGAGGCGCTCTCCACAGGAAAGGCGAGAGGAACTCCAGGGTCGTGCCACCATTCCCAGAGTCCCCCAGATGTCTCAGTCCATTCCAGGGAAACTGTTTTCCCTGCACTGCCTCGACTTTCAAGCCGAGGATCGACTCACACCACGGTGGCACTGTGGAACAGCCCTGTGGGAAAGCCTCGTGGGAAAGCCTCGTGGGAAAGCCTCGCGGGAAAGCCACAGATCCCTTGATCCACGCGAAGGGAAGCGTGACACTGCGTGCTACAGCTCGGAAGGAAAGCGCACGTGCATGCCCCATTCGAGACGAGGACTGACTCCCCTGGGGAGACTCCAGAAGTACCCAAGATCCATGTCAGCACTGAAGAGGAAATCCTCAGGTTCCAGCACCTGACGCCACACAAGGTCTTAGGCCCCAGCATCGACGGGAGAGGAATCCCGAGAGGCCCCAGAGCAACTCGCATGGGGACTGGCCTTTCCTGAGGCCACCAGAGCGGGTCCCTGAGGTCCCCGTCGTAAGTCGAGAGCACATGCCGCAACTCGAGAAAATCCAGGAGGTTCTCCCCTCCCAGGCGAGATGAGGCCCATTTCCGCTGAGGCGTCTCGAGGCTAATCACACCTAACCTCTGGAACTTCCAAAGGGTCTTCACACCCTTGCTGCAACTCAAGAAGTTCCCCGACATACCCGTCTCCACTCGAGAGGAAGCACGAGAGTCCCGCCCACATCCAGAGGAGCCCCGTTTCTGCCTCCTAGCTCGAGAGGAGGTATCCTTTCCCTGCGTGGTCGGGAAAGAATTCCCGGCTGTTCCCGTCGCATCTCAAGAGGAGGCGCTCTCCACAGGAAAGGCGAGAGGAACTCCAGGGTCGTGCCACCATTCCCAGAGTCCCCAGATGTCTCAGTCCATTCCAGGGAAACCTGTTTTCCCTGCACTGCCTCGACTTTCAAGCCGAGGATCGACTCACACCACGGTGGCACGTGGGACAGCCCTGTGGGAAAAGCCTCGTGGGAAAGCCTCGTGGGAAAGCCTCGAGGGAAAGCCACAGATCCCTTGATCCACGCGAAGGGAAGCGTGACACTGCTGCTACAGCTCGGGAGGAAAGCGCACGTGCATGCCCCACTCGAGACGAGGACTGACTCCCCTGGGGAGACTCCAGAAAGTACCCCAAGATCCATGTCAGCACTGGAGAGGAATGCTCAGGTTCCGGCACCGACTCCACACAAGATCTTAGGCCCCGGCATCGACGGGAGAGGAATCCCGAGAGGCCCCGAAGCAACTCGCATGGGGACTGGCCTTTCCTGAGGCCACCAGAGCGGGTCCCTGAGGTCCCGTCGTAAGTCGAGAGCACCTGCCGCAACTCGAGAAAATCCAGGAGGTTCTCCCCTCCAGGCGAGATGAGGCCCATTTCCACTGAGGCGTCTCGAGGCTAATCACATCCTAACATCTGGAACTTCCAAAGGGTCCTTCACACCCTTGCTGCAACTCAAGAAGTTCCCCGACATACCCGATCTCCACTCGAGAGGAAGCACGAGAGTTCCTGCCCACATCCAGAGGAGCCCCGTTTCCGCTCCTAGCTCGAGAGGAGGGATCCTTTCCATGCGTGGTCGGGAAAGAATTCCCGGCGTTCCCGTCGCATCTCAAGAGGAGGCGCTCTCCACAGGAAAGGCGAGAGGAACTCCAGGGTCGTGCCACCATTCCCAGAGTCCCCCAGATGTCTCAGTCCATTCCAGGGAAACCTGTTTTCCCTGCACTGCCTCGACTTTCAAGCCGAGGATCGACTCACACCACGGTGGCACTGTGGGACAGCCCTGTGGGAAAGCCTCGTGGGAAAGCCTCGTGGGAAAGCCTCGAGGGAAAGCCACAGATCCCTTGATCCACGCGAAGGGAAGCGTGACAGCTGCTGCTACAGCTCGGGAGGAAAGCGCACGTGCATGCCCCCATCTCGAGACGAGGACTGACTCCCCTGGGAGACTCCAGAAGTACCCCAAGATCCATGTCAGCACTGGAGAGGAATCTCAGGTTCCGGCACCGACTCCACACAAGGTCTTAGGCCCCGGCATCGACGAGGAGAGGAATCCCAGAGAGGCCCCCGAGCAACTCGCATGGGGACTGGCCTTTCCTGAGGCCACCAGAGCGGGTCCCTGAGGTCCCCGTCGTAAGTCAAGAGCACCTGCCGCAACTCGAGAAAATCCAGGAGGTTCTCCCCTCCAGGCGAGATGAGGCCCATTTCCGCTGAGGCGTCCTCGAGGCTAAATCACACCTAACATCTGGAACTTCCAAAGGGTCCTTCACACCCTTGGCTGCAACTCAAGAAGTTCCCCGACATACCCGTCTCCACTCGAGAGGAAGCACGAGAGTCCCGCCCACATCCAGAGGAGCCCCGTTTCCGCCTCCTAGCTCGAGAGGAGGGATCCTTTTCCTGCGTGGTCGGGAAAGAATTCCCGGCGTTTCCGTCGCATCTCAAGAGGAGGCGCTCTCCGCAGGAAAGGCGAGAGGAACTCCAGGGTCGTGCCACCTATTCCCAGAGTCCCCCAGATGTCTCAGTCCATTCCAGGGAAACCTGTTTTCCCTGCACTGCCTCGACTTTCAAGCCGAGGATCGACTCACACCACGGTGGCACGTGGGATAGCCCTGTGGGAAAGCCTCGTGGGAAAGCCTCGTGGGAATGACTCGAGGGAAAGCCACAGATACCTTGATCCACGGGAAGGGAAGCGTTACACTGCTGCTACAGCTCGGGAGGAAATCGCACGTGCATGCCTCCACTCGAGATGAGGACTGACTCCCCTGGGTAGACTCCAGAAATACCCCAAGATCCTGTCAGCACTGTAGAGAAATCCTCAGGTTCCGGCACCCACTCCAAAAAAGATATTAGGCCCCGGCATTGACGGGAGAGGAATCCCGAGAGGCCACCGAGCAACTCACATGGGGACTGGCCTTTCCTGAGGCCACCAGAGCGGATCCCTGAGGTCCCCGTCTTAAGTCGAGAACACCTGCCGCAACTCGAGAAAATCCAGGAGGTTCTCCCCTCCAGGCGAGATGAGGCCGATTTCCACTGAGGCGTCTCGAGGCTAATCACACTTAACATCTGGAACTTCCAAAGGGTCCTTCACACCCTGGCTGCAACTCAAGAAGTTCCCCGACATACCCTTCTCCACTCGAGAGGAAGCACGAACGTTCTGCCCACATCCAGAGGAGCCCCATGTCGGCCTCCTAGCTCGAGAGGAGGGATCCTTTCCCTGCGTGGTCATGAAAGAATTTCCGGCGTTCCCGTCGCATCTCAAGAGGAGGCGCTCTCCACAGGAAAGGCGAGAGGAATTCCAGGGTCGTGCCACCATTCCCAGACTCCCCCAGATGTCTCAGTCCATTCCAATGGAAACCTGTTTTCCCTGCACTGCCTCGACTTTCAAGCCGAGGATCGACTCACACCGCGGTGGCATGTGGGAATGCCATGTGGGAAAACCTCGTGGGAAAGCCTCGAGGGAAGCCTCAAGGGAAAGCCACAGATCCCTTGATCCACGCGAAGGGAAGCGTGACACCTGCTGCTACAGCTCAGGAGGAAAGCACACGTGAATGCTCCCCACTCGAGACGAGGACTGACTCCCCTGGGGAGACTCCAGAAGTACCCCAAGTTCCATGTCAACACGAGAGGCATGCTCAGGTTCCGGCACCAACTCCACACAAGATCTTAGGCCCCGGCATCGAAGGGAGAGAAATCCCGAGAGTCCCCCGAGCAACTCGCATGGGGACTGGCCTTTCCTGAGGCCACCAGAGCGGGTCCCTGAGGTCCCCGTCGTAAGTCGAGAGCACCTGCCGCAACTCGAGAAAATCCAGGAGGTTCTCCCCTCCAGGCGAGATGAGGCCCATTTCTGCAGAGGCGTCTCGAGGCTAATCACATCTAACATCTGGAACTTCCAAAGGGTCCTTCACACCCTTGCTGCAACTCAAGAAGTTCCCCGACATACCCGTCTCCACTCAAGAAGAAGCACGAGAGTCCCGCCCACATCCAGAGGAGCCCCGTTTCCGCTTCCTAGCTCGAGACGAGGGATCCTTTCAGTGCGTGCTCGAGAAAGAATTCCCGGCGTTCCCTTCGTATCTCAAGAGAAGGCGCTCTCCACAGGAAAGGCAAGAGGAACTCCAGTGTCGTTCCACATTCCCAGAGTCCCCCAGATGTCTCAGTCCATTCCAGGGTAAACCTGTTTTCCCTGCACTAGCGTCGACTTTCAAGCCGAGGATCGACTCACACAACGGTGGCACGTGGGACAGCCCTGTGGGAAAGCCTCGTGGGAAAGCCTCGTGGGAAAGCCTCGCGGGAAAGCCACAGATCCCTTGATCCACGCGAAGGGAAGGCGACAGCTGGTGCTACAGCTCGGAAGGAAAGCGCACGTGCATGCCCCCATTCGAGACGAGGACGGACTCCCCTGGGGTTGACTCCAGAAGGTACCCCAAGATCCATGTCAGCACTGGAAGAGGAAACGTCAGGTTCCAGCACTGACGCCACACAAGGTCTTTGTCCCCAGCATCGACGGGAGAGGAATCCCGAGAGGCCCCCTAGCAATTCGCATGGGGACTGGCCTTTCCTGAGGCCACCAGAGCGGGTCCATGAGGTCCCCATCATAAGTCGAGAGCACCTGCCGCAAATCGAGAAAATCCAGGAGGTTCTCCCCTCCAGGCGAGATGAGGCCCATTTCCGCTGAGGCGTCTCGAGGCTAATCACACCTAACCTCTGGAAACTTCCAAAGGGTCCTTCACACCCTTGCTGCAACTCAAGAAGTTCCCCGACATACCCGTCTCCACTCGAGAGGAAGCACAAAAGTCCCGCCCACATGCAGAGGAGCCCCGATTTCCGCCTCGTAGCTCGAGAGGTGGGATCCTTTCCCTGCGTGGTCGGGAAAGAATTCCCGGCGTTCCCGTCGCATCTCAAGAGGATGCGCTCTCCACAGGAAAGGCGAGAGGAACTCCAGGGTCGTGCCACCATTCCCAGAGTCCCCCAGATGTCTCAGTCCATTCCAGGGAAACCTGTTTTCCCTGCACTGCCTCGACTTTCAAGCCGAGGATCGACTCACACCACGGTGGCACGTGGGACAGCCCTGTGGGAAAGCCTCGTGGGAAAGCCTCGTGGGAATGACTCGAGGGAAAGCCACAGATACCTTGATCCACGGAAGGGAAGCGTGACACTGCTGCTACAGCTCGGGAGGAAAGCGCACGTGCATGCCTCCACTCGAGACGAGGACTGACTCCCTGGGTAGACTCCAGAAGTACCCCAAGATCCTGTCAGCACTGTAGAGAAATCCTCAGGTTCCGGCACCCACTCCAAAAAAGATATTAGGCCCCGGCATTGACGGGAGAGGAATCCCGAGAGGCCACCGAGCAACTCACATGGGGACTGGCCTTTCCTGAGGCCACCAGAGCGGGATCCCTGAGGTCCCCGTCTTAAGTCGAGAACACCTGCCGCAACTCGAGAAAATCCAGGAGGTTCTCCCCTCCAGGCGAGATGAGGCCGATTTCCACTGAGGCGTCTCGAGGCTAATCACACTTAACATCTGGAACTTCCAAAGGGTCCTTCACACCCTTGGCTGCAACTCAAGAAGTTCCCCGACATACCCTTCTCCACTCGAGAGGAAGCACGAACGTTCTGCCCACATCCAGAGGAGCCCCATGTCGCCTCCTAGCTCGAGAGGAGGGATCCTTTCCCTGCGTGGTCATGAAAGAATTTCCCGGCGTTCCCGTCGCATCTCAAGAGGAGGCGCTCTCCACAGGAAAGGCGAGAGGAATTCCAGGGTCGTGCCACCATTCCCAGACTCCCCAGATGTCTCAGTCCATTCAATGGAAACCTGTTTTCCCTGCACTGCCTCGACTTTCAAGCCGAGGATCGACTCACACGCCGGTGGCATGTGGGAATGCCATGTGGGAAAACCTCGTGGGAAAGCCTCGAGGGAAGCCTCAAGGGAAAGCCACAGATCCCTTGATCCACGCGAAGGGAAGCGTGACACCGCTGCTACAGCTCAGGAGGAAAGCACACGTGATGCTCCCCACTCGAGACGAGGACTGACTCCCCTGGGAGACTCCAGAAGTACCCCAAGATTCCATGTCAACACGGAGAGGCATGCCTCAGGTTCCGGCACCAACTCCACACAAGGATCTTAGGCCCCGGCATCGAAGGGAGAGAAATCCCGAGAGTCCCCGAGCAACTCGCATGGGGACTGGCCTTTCCTGAGGCCACCAGAGCGGGTCCCTGAGGTCCCCTGTCGTAAGTCGAGAGCACCTGCCGC